>NC_136626.1:3783993-3788993 GCF_933228915.1 Telmatherina bonti | reverse complement strand
CCTAAACCTGGTCCTAAACCAGCTCCAGAACCTTGTCCTAAACCTGGTCCTAAACTTGGTTCAGAACCTGTCCCTAAACCTGGTCCTAAACCTGGTTCATAACTTGGTCCTAAACCTGGTCCTAAACCAGCTCCAGAACCTTGTCCTAAACCTGGTCCTAAACTTGGTTCAGAACCTGTCCCTAAACCTGGTCCTAAACCTGGTTCAGAACTTGGTCCTAAACCTGGTCCTAAACCAGCTCCAGAACCTTGTCCTAAACCTGGTCCTAAACTTGGTTCAGAACCTGGTCAGGAACCTGGTCCTAAACCTGGTTCAGAACTGGTCCCAGATCCAGAACAGTGATGCGGGACGTGAGCGTTGATTGTCCTGCAGCAGAGAGGGATGAGGTCATCATGAGGTCATCATGAGGTCATGATTATCAATAATTCTGACGCAGTCTGATCATTTTACGGTCGACGGTTTTTATTCAGGAGAAAAATGAAATCTCGTGGATCAGATCAACCGTCTCCCCTCCCTCTGCAGCATCATGGAGGAACATGTAGCTGAAGTTCACCTGGAAGCAGAAGTGTCAGATTTTTGGAGGAGGCGATGTGCCCCCCCCCCCCCCCCCCCCCCCCCCATTCATTATTCATCTGCGGCTTCTCGCCTCGGCTCCAGCAGGATCGGCGGGCCCCGAGCCAGAAGGGCCGCGGCCCCGCAGCACCGTGTTCACCCGACTGGTAAAACTAGCAGGAAGGAGGCGCTCAATAATGCATGACCAGAGGGAGGGTGCACATAGAGCGCACGTGTGTGTGTGTCTGAGTGTGTGTGTGAGTGTGTGTGTGGTTCTGACCAGCAGGAGGACTCTGACCTCTGCGCGCGGTGCGGACGGAGATGAAGAAGTTCTGAGCCGGACTCTGGTGCTCCACATCGCTGAGGATGAAGCGGAAGCTGTCGGGACCCGCGGCGGCGTGTTGGTACCACAGGCGGTTCATGTCCACGTCCTCCTGAGAGAAGTTCTGATTGGCCGATAGTTCGGTCCAACCTGACGCCGTCTGCAGGCAGTTCAGACACAGTGACGTCACAGGAACCAGCTGACCCGATAGGCTACCGTTCCGGGTCGTCCGTCACCTTCAGCTGCAGGTTCCCGAACCGTGGCGCTGCAGTGAGGAGGTAGAACACCCGGTCCCGGGTCGAGTCCAGGTCCTCGGCTTCCAGAACCACGCTGGAGACCACGCTGCGTGCGCCAGAGTCCACGTCCAGACCGCTATTCCTAAAACACCAACGAAGAAGAGACAAAGACACTAAGGGTCCAATCAGGAGATCGGAACCAGAACCTCTTCATCACGACTCAGCAGAACCAGCAGATGCTCCCCATAAAGACTGTCCTAAACCCACCATGAACCAGTTCAGAACCCCACAGATCCAGGTCCAGAGTGCAAAACTGCACAACCAGAACAGAACCAGTACAGAACCAGAACAGAACCAGGACAGAACCAGGACAGAACCAGTACAGAACCAGGACAGAACCAGGACAGAACCAGAACAGTACCAGAACAGAACCAGGACAGAACAGTACCAGAACAGAACCAGGACAGAACCAGGACAGAACAGAACCAGGACAGAACAGAACCAGGACAGAACCAGGACAGAACAGTACCAGAACAGAACCAGAACAGAACCAGGACAGAACCAGGACAGAACCAGTACAGAACCAGGACAGAACCAGGACAGAACCAGAACAGTACCAGAACAGAACCAGGACAGAACAGTACCAGAACAGAACCAAGACAGAACAGAACCAGGACAGAACCAGGACAGAACAGAACCAGGACAGAACCAGGACAGTACCAGAACAGTACCAGAACAGAACCAGAACAGAACCAGGACAGAACAGAACCAGGACAGAACAGGAAGCGTCTGGGTGCTTCTTCACTCGGAAGTAAAATCCACGCAGGACGAAGCAGCGACATGCAGGAGGAGGCGCGTGCCAGGCGCGCATGTTCCTTCTGCCTCGCTGCTCCTTACAGAGTGGGGGGGGGGGGGGGGGGGGGGGCACCGCGTGGACGATGAAAACATGTGTGTCTGTCACCCCCCCCCCCCCCCCCCCCCCCCGAACTTCACCCGTCCCATCTGCAGCTGAAGGTCCTGCTTAAACACCACCCAAACGCCTCCGTCCTGCTGGAGGTCTGGTCACAGCCTGATCTGGACCTGATCCGCCCAGACCACCTGGACCTGATCCGCCCAGACCACCTGGACCTGATCCACCCAGACCCCCCGGACCTGATCCGCCCAGACCACCTGGACCTGATCCACCCAGACCACCTGGACCTGATCCACCCAGACCCCCCGGACCTGATCCGCCCAGACCACCTGGACCTGATCCATCTTGAACTTTGATTTCTAAACAATCTTCCACCAGAAATGGGAGAAACTGTTGAGATGAACACAGAGAAACATCTGGACTCACCGCAGATCATTTCTTCCTGCTTTACGACTCATTAGAAAATCTCTTTTTTCTGCTTTTTGACGTCAACAGTTTTGACTCTACAAGAAACTCGTATACATTTATTTAATGATTTTTTTCTGTTAAAAAAAACGTTAATAACATGATAAATACAAAAACCAAGGATTCGTGCCCTAACCCTGCCGTCCCACCGTGCCGTAAACCAGCAGCTCTCACTGATCACATCTGTTAGTCTGAGGACGTCGCCGCTTCAAAGGGCCGGTTCAGGACGGTTTTAGGTTTCAGGGTTGGAGGCTGAGGGAGTGTGGTGTCAGCGAATGTCCTCAGAAAGACTGATATGTGTGTGTGTGTGTGTGTGTGTGTGTGTGTGAGAGTACTTGAGCAGCCGTGGCTTGTTGTCGTTAACCGGCAGCACGGTGACCCGAGCTGTCCTCTCCACTGTGTGGACGCCATCTGTCAGACGCAGCGCCATGGCGTCCTCCAGGGTTTCTGTGTCATCGTGCATGTACAGGATCCTCATGCCTGCGGGGGGGGGGGGGGGGGGGGGGAGGGGGGGGGGGGGGGGGTGGTGGCAGGTGACAGGGAGGACAGGCAAGAGAAAACATATAAACAGTAAACAACATTAAAACAAACAGAATATGAGTTTATCTGTTGGAATTTTTGCTGTTTGTGGCAGGTTCCACCTGCTGGGTTCAGACCGGTTCAGACCAATTCAGACCGGTTCAGACCAGTTCAGACCCAGTTCAGACCCGGTTCAGACCAGTTCAGACCCAGTTCAGACCTGGTTCAGACCGGTTCAGACCAATTCAGACCGGTTCAGACCAATTCAGACCCGGTTCAGACCAGTTCAGACCCAGTTCAGACCCGGTTCAGACCAGTTCAGACCCAGTTCAGACCTGGTTCAGACCGGTTCAGACCAATTCAGACCAGTTCAGACCAATTCAGACCCGGTTCAGACCAGTTCAGACCCAGTTCAGACCCGGTTCAGACCAGTTCAGACCTGGTTCAGACCGGTTCAGACCAATTCAGACCGGTTCAGACCAATTCAGACCCGGTTCAGACCAGTTCAGACCGGTTCAGACCAGTTCAGACCGGTTCAGACCAATTCAGACCGGTTCAGACCAATTCAGACCCGGTTCAGACCAGTTCAGACCCAGTTCAGACCGGTTCAGACCAATTCAGACCGGTTCAGACCAATTCAGACCCGGTTCAGACCAGTTCAGACCCAGTTCAGACCCGGTTCAGACCAATTCAGACCCGGTTCAGACCAGTTCAGACCCAGTTCAGACCCAGTTCAGACCAGTTCAGACCCAGTTCAGACCTGGTTCAGACCAATTCAGACCCGGTTCCGACCAGTTCAGACCCAGTTCAGACCGGTTCAGACCCAGTTCAGACCCGGTTCAGACCAGTTCAGACCCAGTTCAGACCCGGTTCAGACCAGTTCAGACCTGGTTCAGACCAATTCAGACCCGGTTCCGACCAGTTCAGACCCAGTTCAGACCAGTTCAGACCCAGTTCAGACCCGGTTCAGACCAGTTCAGACCCAGTTCAGACCTGGTTCAGACCAATTCAGACCCGGTTCCGACCAGTTCAGACCCAGTTCAGACCGGTTCAGACCCGGTTCACACCGGTTTAGACCGGTTCAGACCCGGTTCCGACCAGTTTAGACCGGTTCAGACCCAGTTGAGACCCGGTTCAGACTGGTTTAGACTGATTCTGACACGGTTCAGATTGGTTCAGACCAATTCAGACCCGGTTCAGACCGGTTCAGACCCGGTTCACACTGGTTTAGACCGGTTCAGACCCGGTTCAGACTCATTTAGACCGATTCTGACCCGGTTGAGACTGGTTCAGACCAATTCAGACCAATTCAGACCCGGTTAAGACTGGTTCAGACCGGTTCAGACCCGGTTCAGACCAGTTCAGACTAGTTCAGACCCAGTTCAGACCTGGTTCAGACTGGTTCAGACCGGTTCAGACCCGGTTCAGACCGGTTCAGACTGGTTCAGACCAATTCAGACCCGGTTCATACCGGTTCAGACCCGGTTCAGACCCAGTTCAGACCTGGTTCAGACCGGTTCAGACCAATTCAGACCGGTTCAGACCAATTCAGACCCGGTTCAGACTCGTTTACACCGATTCTGACCCGGTTCAGACTGGTTCAGACCAATTCAGATCCAGTTCAGACCAATTCAGACCCAGTTAAGACTGGTTCAGACCAATTCAGACCCGGTTCAGACCGGTTTAGACCGGTTCAGACCCAGTTCAGACCCGGTTCAGAATGGTTCAGACCAATTCAGACCCGGTTCAGACTGGTTCAGACTGGTTCAGACCCGGTTCACACCGGTTTAGACCGGTTCAGACTCAGTTCAGACTCATGTAGACCGATTCTGACCCGGTTCAGACTGGTTTAGACCAATTCAGACCCAGTTCAGACCAATTCAGATCCGGTTCAGACCGGTTCAGACCAGTTCAGACCCAGTTCAGACCGGTTCAGACCCAGTTCACACTGGTTTAGACCGGTTCAGACCAGTTTAGACCGGTTCAGAATGGT
>NC_136626.1:3105588-3148793 GCF_933228915.1 Telmatherina bonti | reverse complement strand
CTCTCTGTCTCCCCTCTTTCTCCTCTCTGTCTCCCCTCCTTCTCCTCTTTTTCTCCCCTCTGTCTCCCCTCTCTCTCCCCTCTTTCTCCCCTCTGTCTCCCCTCTTTCTCCTCTCTGTCTCCCCTCCTTCTCCTCTTTTTCTCCCCTCTTTCTCCCCTCTTTCTCCTCTCTTTCTCCCCTCTCTCTCCCCTCTTTCTCCCCTCTTTCTCCTCTCTTTCTCCCCTCTCTCTCCCCTCTTTCTCCCCTCTGTCTCCCCTCTTTCTCCTCTCTGTCTCCCCTCCTTCTCCTCTTTTTCTCCCCTCTGTCTCCCCTCCTTCTCCCCTCTGTCTCCCCTCTTTCTCCCCACTTTCTCCCCTCTGTCTCCTGTCTGTCTCCCCTCTTTCTCCCCCTCTATCTCCCCCCTTTCTCCCCTCCTTCTCCTCTCTGTCTCCCCTCTTTCTCCCCTCTTTCTCCTCTCTGTCTCCTGTCTGTCTCCCCTCTTTCTCCCCCTCTATCTCCCCTCTGTCTCCCCTCTCTCACCCCTCTTTCTCCCCTCTGTCTCCCCTCTTTCTCCCCTCTCTCTCCCCTCTGTCTCCCCTCTTTCTCCCCTCTGTCTCTCCTCTTTCTCCCCTCTTTCTCCCCTTCTATCTCCCCTCTGTCTCCCCTCTGTCTCCCCTCTTTCTCCTCTTTGTCTCCCCTCTCTCTCCCCTCGGTCTCCCCTCTGTCTCCCCCTCTGTCTCCCCTCTTTCTCCCCTCTGTCTCCTCTCTGTCTCCCCTCTCTCTCCCCTCTTTCTCCCCTCTCTCTCCCCTCTCCCTCCCCTCTTTCTCCCCTCTCTATCTCCCCTCTGTCTCCCCTCTGTCTCCCTTCTATCTCCCCTCTGTCTCCCCTCTTTCTCCCCTCGGTCTCCCCTCTGTCTCCCCTCTTTCTCCCCCTCTATCTCCCCTCTGTCTCCCCTCTTTCTCCCTTCTATCTCCCCTCTGTCTCCCTTCTTTCTCCCCTCTATCTCCCCTCTGTCTCCCCTCTTTCTCCCTTCTATCTCCCCTCTGTCTCCCTTCTTTCTCCCCTCTATCTCCCCTCTTTCTCCCCTCTTTCTCCCCTCTGTCTCCCCTCTCTCTCCCCTCTTTCTCCCCTCTTTCTCCCCTCTGTCTCCCCTCTGTCTCCCCTCTTTCTCCCCCTCTATCTCCCCTCTGTCTCCCCTCTCTCTCCCCTCTGTCTCCCCTCTCTCTCCCCTCTTTCTCCCCTCTATCTCCCCTCTGTCTCCCCTCTGTCTCCCCTCTTTCTCCCCCTCTATCTCCCCTCTGTCTCCCCTCTCTCACCCCTCTTTCTCCCCTCTGTCTCCTCTCTTTCTCCCCTCTTTCTCCCCTCTCTCTCCCCTCTTTCTCCCCTTCTATCTCCCCTCTTTCTCCCCTCTGTCTCCCCTCTTTCTCCCCCTCTATCTCCCCTCTGTCTCCCCTCTCTCACCCCTCTTTCTCCCCTCTGTCTCCTCTCTTTCTCCCCTCTTTCTCCCCTCTCTCTCCCCTCTTTCTCACCTTCTATCTCCCCTCTGTCTCCCCTCTGTCTCCCCTCTCTCTCCCCTCTGTCTCCCCTCTTTCTCCCCTCTGTCTCCTCTCTGTCTCCCCTCTCTCTCCCCTCTCCCTCCCCTCTTTCTCCCCTCTCTATCTCCCCTCTGTCTCCCCTCTTTCTCCCCTCGGTCTCCCCTCTGTCTCCCCTCTCTCTCCCCTCTCCCTCCCCTCTTTCTCCCCTCTCTATCTCCCCTCTGTCTCCCCTCTTTCTCCCCTCTTTCTCCTCTCTGTCTCCCCTCTCTCTCCCCTCTCCCTCCCCTCTTTCTCCCCTCTCTCTCCCCTCTCCCTCCCCTCTTTCTCCCCTCTCTATCTCCCCTCTGTCTCCCCTCTTTCTCCCTTCTATCTCCCCTCTGTCTCCCCTCTCTCTCCCCTCTCTCTCCCCTCTGTCTCCCCTCTCTCTCCCCTCTTTCTCCCCTCTGTCTCCCCTCTGTCTCCCCTCCTTCTCCTCTCTGTCTCCCCTCTTTCTCCCCTCTGTCTCCCCTCTTTCTCCTCTCTGTCTCCCCTCTTTCTCCCCTCTGTCTCCCTTCTAACTCCCCTCTTTCTGCCCTCTGTCTCCCCTCTTTCTCCCCTCTGTCTCCCCTCTGTCTCCCCTCTTTCTCCCCTCTGTCTCTCCCCTGTCTCCCCTCTGTCTCCCCTCTATCTCCTCTCTGTCTCCCCTCTTTCTCCCCTCTATCTCCTCTCTGTCTCCCCTCTTTCTCCCCTCTGTCTCCCCTCTGTCTCGTCTCTGTCTCCCCTCTTTCTCCCCTCTATCTCCTCTCTGTCTCCCCTCTTTCTCCCCTCTGTCTCCCCTCTATCTCCTCTCTGTCTCCCCTCTTTCTCCCCTCTATCTCCTCTCTGTCTCCCCTCTTTCTCCCCTCTGTCTCCCTTCTAACTCCCCTCTCTCTGCCCTCTGTCTCCCCTCTTTCTCCCCTCTGTCTCCCCTCTTTCTCCCCTCTGTCTCTCCCCTGTCTCCCCTCTGTCTCCCCTCTATCTCCCCTCTGTCTCCCCTCTCTCTCCCCTCTTTCTCCCCTCTGTCTCCCTTCTAACTCCCCTCTCTCTGCCCTCTGTCTCCCCTCTTTCTCCCCTCTGTCTCCCCTCTTTCTCCCCTCTGTCTCTCCCCTGTCTCCCCTCTGTCTCCCCCCTGTCTCCCCTCTGTCTCCCCTCTATCTCCTCTCTGTCTCCCCTCTTTCTCCCCTCTATCTCCTCTCTGTCTCCCCTCTTTCTCCCCTCTGTCTCCCCTCTATCTCCTCTCTGTCTCCCCTCTTTCTCCCCTCTATCTCCTCTCTGTCTCCCCTCTTTCTCCCCTCTGTCTCCCTTCTAACTCCCCTCTCTCTGCCCTCTGTCTCCCCTCTTTCTCCCCTCTGTCTCCCCTCTTTCTCCCCTCTGTCTCTCCCCTGTCTCCCCTCTGTCTCCCCTCTATCTCCCCTCTGTCTCCCCTCTCTCTCCCCTCTTTCTCCCCTCTTTCTCCCCTCTCTCTCCCCTCTCCCTCCCCTCTTTCTCCCCCTCTATCTCCCCTCTGTCTCCCCTCTTTCTCCCCCTCTATCTCCCCTCTGTCTCCCCTCTTTCTCCCTTCTATCTCCCCTCTGTCTCCCTTCTTTCTCCCCTCTATCTCCCCTCTGTCTCCCCTCTTTCTCCCTTCTATCTCCCCTCTGTCTCCCTTCTTTCTCCCCTCTATCTCCCCTCTGTCTCCCTTCTTTCTCCCCTCTCTCTCCCCTCTGTCTCCCCTCTTTCTCCCCTCTGTCTCTCCCCTGTCTCCCCTCTGTCTCCCCTCTATCTCCCCTCTGTCTCCCCTCTCTCTCCCCTCTTTCTCCCCTCTTTCTCGCCTGTCTCTCCCCTCTACCTCCCCTCTTTCTCCCCCTCTATCTCCCCTCTGTCTCCCCTCTTTCTCCCTTCTATCTCCCCTCTGTCTCCCCTCTCTCTCCCCTCTGTCTCCTCTCTGTCTCCCCTCTATCTCCCCTCTGTCTCCCCTCTCTCTCCCCTCTGTCTCCCCTCTTTCTCCCCTCGGTCTCCCCTCTCTCTCCCCTCTTTCTCCCCCTCTATCTCCCCTCTGTCTCCCCTCTCTCTCCCCTCTTTCTCCCCTCTGTCTCCCTTCTTACTCCCCTCTTTCTGCCCTCTGTCTCCCCTCTTTCTCCCCTCTCTCTCCCCTCTTTCTCCCCTCTTTCTCCCCTCTCCCTCCCCTCTTTCTCCCCCTCTATCTCCCCTCTGTCTCCCCTCTCTCTCCCCTCTTTCTCCTCTCTGTCTCCCCTCTCTCTCCCCTCTTTCTCCCCTCTGTCTCCCCTCTTTCTCCTCTCTGTCTCCCCTCTATCTCCCCTCTTTCTCCCCTCTTTCTCCTCTCTGTCTCCCCTCTCTCTCCCCTCTTTCTCCCCTCTGTCTCCCCTCTTTCTCCTCTCTGTCTCCCCTCCTTCTCATCTCTGTCTCCCCTCTTTCTCCCCTCTGTCTCCCCTCTTTCTCATCTCTGTCTCCCCTCTGTCTCCCCTCTTTCTCCTCTCTGTCTCCCCTCTATCTCCCCTCTTTCTCCCCTCTTTCTCCTCTCTGTCTCCCCTCTCTCTCCCCTCTTTCTCCCCTCTGTCTCCCCTCTTTCTCCTCTCTGTCTCCCCTCCTTCTCATCTCTGTCTCCCCTCTTTCTCCCCTCTGTCTCCCCTCTTTCTCCCCTCTTTCTCCCCTCTGTCTCCCCTCTTTCTCCCCTCTATCTCCCCTCTGTCTCCCCTCTTTCTCCCCTCTGTCTCCCCTCTTTCTCCCCTCTTTCTCCTCTCTGTCTCCCCTCTGTCTCCCCTCTGTCTCCCCTCTTTCTCCTCTCTGTCTCCCCTCTATCTCCCCTCTGTCTCCCCTCTGTCTCCCCTCTGTCTCCCCTCTTTCTCCTCTCTGTCTCCCCTCTGTCTCCCCTCTTTCTCCTCTCTGTCTCCCCTCTGTCTCCCCTCTGTCTCCCCTCTATCTCCTCTCTGTCTCCCCTCTATCTCCCCTCTGTCTCCCCTCTTTCTCCCCTCTGTCTCCCCTCTGTCTCCCCTCTTTCTCCTCTCTGTCTCCTCTCTGTCTCCTCTCTGTCTCCCCTCTTTCTCCCCTCTGTCTCCCCTCTTTCTCCCCTCTGTCTCCCCTCTGTCTCCCCTCTTTCTCCTCTCTGTCTCCTCTCTGTCTCCCCTCTGTCTCCCCTCTTTCTCCCCTCTGTCTCCCCTCTGTCTCCCCTCTGTCTCCCCTCTTTCTCCCCTCTGTCTCCCCTCTTTCTCCCCTCTGTCTCCCCTCTTTCTCCTCTCTGTCTCCACTCTTTCTCATCTCTGTCTCCCCTCTGTCTCCCCTCTGTCTCCCCTCTTTCTCCCCTCTGTCTCCCCTCTTTCTCCCCTCTTTCTCCTCTCTGTCTCCACTCTTTCTCATCTCTGTCTCCCCTCTGTCTCCCCTCTGTCTCCCCTGTGTCTCCCCTCTTTCTCACCTCTGTCTCCCCTCTCTCTCCCCTCTGTCTCCCCTCTCTCTCCCCTCTGTCTCCCCTCTTTCTCCCCTCTTTCTCCCCTCTTTCTCCTCTTTCCAGATGGTCCAGAAGGTCCAGATGGTCCAGAAGTTCCGGATGGTCCAGAAGGTCCAGATGGTCCGGATGGTCCAGAAGTTCCGGATGGTCCAGAAGGTCCAGATGGTCCGGATGGTCCAGAAATTCCAGAAGGTCCAGATGGTCCGGATGGTCTAGAAATTCCGGATGGTCCAGAAGGTCCGGATGGTCCAGAAGGTCCGGATGGTCCAGAAGGTCCGGATGGTCCAGAAGGTCCGGATGGTCCAGAAGGGCCAGATGATCCAGAAGCTCCAGAAGGTCCATATGGTCCGGATGGTCTGGATGGTCCAGAAGGTCCAGATGGTCCAGAAGGTCCAGAAGCTCCGGATGGTCAAGAAGCTCCGGATGGTCCAGAAGGTCCGGATGGTCCGGATGGTCCAGAAGGTCCAGAAGCTCCGGATGGTCTAGAAATTCCGGATGGTCCAGAAGGTCCGGATGGTCCAGAAGGTCCAGAAGCTCCAGATGGTCCAGAAGGTCCAGAAGCTCCGGATGGTCCAGAAATTCCAGATGGTCCAGAAGGTCCGGATGGTCCAGAAGGTCCGGATGGTCCAGAAGTTCCGGATGGTCCAGATGCTCCAGAAATTCCGGATGGTCCAAAAGGTCCAGATGGTCCAGAACGTCCAGAAGGACCGGATGGTCCAGAAGGTCCAGATGGTCCAGAAGGTCCAGATGGTCCAGAAGTTCCAGATGGCCCAGAAGGTCCGGATGGTCCAGAAGGTCCGGATGGTCCAGAAGGTCCGGATGGTCCAGAAGGTCCAGAAGGTCCGGATGGTCCAGAAGGTCCAGAAGTTCCGGATGGTCCAGATGCTCCAGAAATTCCGGATGGTCCAAAAGGTCCAGATGGTCCAGAAGGTCCAGAAGGTCCGGATGGTCCAGAAGGTCCAGATGGTCCAGAAGGTCTAGACGGTCCAGAAGGTCCAGATGGTCCACAAGGTCCAGAAGTTCCGGATGGTCAAGAAGGTCCAGATGATCCAGAAGGTCCGGATGGTCCAGAAGTTCCGGATGGTCCAGATGGTCCAGAAGTTCCGGATGGTCCAGAAGGTCCAGATGGTCCAGAGGTTCCGGATGGTCAAGATGGTCCAGAAGGTCCAGATGGTCCAGAAGGTCCGGATGGTCCAGAAATTCCGGATGGTCCAGAAGGTCCAGATGGTCCAAAAGGACCGGATGGTTCAGAAATTACAGATGGTCCAGAAGGTCCAGATGGTCCAGAAGCACCGGATGGTCCAGAAGGTCCAGATGGTCCAAAAGGACCGGATGGTTCAGAAATTACAGATGGTCCAGAAGGTCCAGAAGGTCCAGAAGCACCGGATGGTCCAAAAGGTCCAGATGGTCCAGAAGGTCCGGATGGTCCAGATGGTCCAGAAGCTCCGGATTGGTCCAGAAGGTCCGGATGGTCCAGAAGTTCCGGATGGTCCAGAAGTTCCGGATGGTCCAGATGGTCCAGATGGTCCAGAAGCTCTGGATTGGTCCAGAAGGTCCGGATGGTCCAGAAGTTCCGGATGGTCCAGAAGGTCCAGAGACCTGGATGACGCTGCAGCTGGTTTATTCCTTTGTAAAAAGAACGTCTACATGAGGCATCTCTGACTCCAGTTTATTTACTGGAGCTCCTGTGTGGTTCTGCTGGGTTCGGGGCCCCAGTTTACCCTGATCTTGCCGGTTGCCGTGATGATGTCCTGCGGTACCCGGCGAGACAGATAGATCCTATTTTATCTTCCTTGGTGTTTTGGTCTGACCAGACGACTGAGTTTATTGGTGGATTCTTCAGCAGGATGAAGTTTTCTTTTAAATGAGACGAAACCTGAGATCGCTGCAGCCGCCATCTTTACTGGGAGGTCTGGAGGCGGCCCCTAACAACACGCTGACAAGATGGAAGACAAGCTTCATGAACCTGGATTCATTACAGCACAGAGGAAAGCATCAGTTTAAAGTCTGGAGACAAGTGGAACCCTCAAGGAAGAGGAGGATGAAGGCTGCAGCTGAAGCGGCTTGTTGGAGTCTGGATGGGAAATCTGCTGGGGGGGGTCGGTCAACATATGTCTCCACCGCGCAGACGGCAGTCTGACGTCCCTTCTTTTAAAGGAAGAAACCTTGTAAATATAAAAGCAGAAGAATTCAAGCTGTCTGGAGGAGGAGGAGGAGGAGGAGGAGGAGGAAGGTGAAGGTCACTTCATAACCAAGACACCAGATGACTTTCCTTCACATCTGCGCAGAAAAAAACAAGAAACATCTGATCAGAAGACGCAGCTTGATTTTAGTTTGAAAAGCAACGTAGTGACCTGATGAAGAGACGGGACGGACATCTACCGAAAATCAATCCTTATTTTTTGTTGGAAAATTGGAAAAAAATCACATCATGAAGAGTTTTTGTTGTAAAGAACGTTCAAATCACGGCAATGCCATCTCAAGACGCTTTACAGACAGAGGGGAAAACATAATGAAGGCCAATTCATAACAGCCTATATAAGGAAACCAACAGATTGAGTTGAGTCCAACTCAATCTCCCATCCTGAGCAAGCACACTGGCGACAGTGGGAAGGAAAAAACTCCCTTTTAACAGGAAGGAAGCCTCCGGCAGAACCCGGCTCAGGACAGGCAGCCATCTGCCTCTGCTGTGTGGGGGGAAGAGGACAGAAAGACAACAGACAACAGGAACTGCTACTCCCGGCCAGGGAGACCTGCTGAGACAGGAGACATACATGTTAATGATGCAACACTGTTATGGGGGGCTAAAAACAACTGCGTGACAACACAATACTCGAATATGACAAATCTAGGCATTTTCTGTATCGCACAGAGGACTAGCCACAATATCTCGAGTATACTCGATGTATCGCCCAGCCCTAGTCGGATCTGTGCTGGATAGACTGTCATTAAAGAACCCGACAGTCACATTCGAGTGAAAAGATCGTAACTGTGCTCCAGGCTGACCAGAACCTGCTACATGTTCCGCGATAAGTGAGAACTTATTTCTCCAAGAGGAAAATGACGTAATTTTGTTCTCGCAGAAGTGGTTGAAGACGGTTTCCGACACATCCGGCGAGGATCCATGATGTTTTAATATTTTCACACATCTGCTCCCTCAGTTGTTGGTCCGAACTGGGTTTGGTGGTCATGGAGATGGTTTTTATGGGCTTTTAGCTGAGATTATGAGATTCTTAGCTGAGACTTTGTTAGGAAAGGCGTCTTGTATGACTGAGCTGATGTTCCAGCTGTGAAACCAAATGTTTAGTCCCATTGCCCCCTGGGGCAATGGGACTAAACATTTGGGTGGGTGGGGGGAGATAAAGAGAAAAAGAAAGAAGATCAGTGTATCAGGAAATGTCCCTCAGCAGTCTAAACCTGTAGCAGCATAACTAAGGGATGCTAACCATCCCTAGCTATAGGACTTATCAAAAAGATAAGTCTTCAGCCTAGTCTTAAAGGTGGGGAGGGTGTCTGTGTTGTAGTGTAGGACAAACAAGGACCCAAGTGCAGATTGGATGTGGATACTAGGACAGGTTTATTGTTCTCCTGGGCAGGCTGGTTGGCGGGCGGGCGGGCAGGCTGGTTGGCGGGCGGACGGGCAGGCTGGTTGGCGGGCGGGCGGGCAGGCTGGTTGGCGGGCGGGCGGGCAGGCTGGTTGGCGGGCGGGCGGGCAGGCTGGTTGGCGGGCGGGCGGGCAGGCTGGTTGGCGGGCGGGCGGGCGGGCTGGTTGGCGGGCTGGCGGGCGGGCGGGCAGGCAGGTTGGCGGGCGGGCGGGCAGGCAGGTTGGCGGGCAGGCAGGCAGGCTGGTTGGCGGGCAGGCAGGCAGGCTGGTTGGCGGGCAGGCAGGCAGGCTGGTTGGCGGGCAGGCAGGCAGGCTGGTTGGCGGGCGGGCGGGCAGGCTGGTTGGCGGGCAGGCGGGCAGGCTGGTTGGCGGGCAGGCAGGCAAGAATCATGCACTGGTGACAGAACAGACAGTTGTGAAACAAGCAGTTTAAATTCTTAAGCAGAAAAGCTGCAATGGCCGAGAGCTGTTACCACAGATGAAACAACAATCAGGCGATGACTGGTGAACTGAGCTGGCCTTTTATCTTGCTGCTGCTGCTGATTACCCGATGAGAACCTGGTGTGGACTTGATTGCCAGGGAAACAGGCACACCCACTGCAGCACAGGTCAGAGCAGGAACCACAACAGTCTGCTTCCCTAACACTAACTGGGAGCTTATTCCATAAGAGAGGGGCCTGATAACCAAAGGCTCTGCCTCCTGCTCGGCTCTTTGAGACTCTAGGAACCACAAGTAAGCCTGCAGTCTGCGAACGAAGTACTCTGCTTGGTATATAAGGAACAATGAGGTCTTTGATATATAGTGGTGCCTGGCTGTGGAGGGCTTTATATGTAAGGAGAAGGATTTTAAATTCTATTCTAGATTCAACAGGCAGCCAATGAAGAGAGGCTAAAACTGGAGAAATATGATCTCTCCTGCTGGTTCTGGTCAGGACTCTGGCTGCAGAATTCTGGATCAGCTGAAGGCTTTTCAGGGCATATTTAGGACAGCCCAGTAATAGAGAGTTACAGTAATCTAGTCTCGAAGTAACAAAAGCGTGAACCAGTTTTTCTGCATCACTCCGAGACAGAATGTCCCTAATTTTGGCTTTATTACGTAAATGAAAGAAGGCTGTTTTAGTAACCTGCTTAATATGTGGGCCAAAGGACAGGTCAGGGTCAAATATTACTCCAAGGTTTCTCACTGTAGCACTGGAAGCTAAAGTAATGCCATCCAGGTTCATTACAAAACCGGAAAATTTAGCTGTGAGTTTTTCAGATCCAACGAGAATTACTTCAGTCTTATCTGAGTTTAAGAGGAGAAAATTTCTAGTCATCCAAGTCTTTATGTCTATGAGACAATTTTGTAGCCTATTGGGCTGATTTGTTTCATCTGGTTTAAAGGATAAGTATATCTGAGTATCATCTGCATAACAATGAAAGTTTATTCCATGCTGTCTAATAATTTTGCCTAAAGGGAGCATATATAGCGTGAAGAGTATTGGTCCAAGTACAGAACCTTGAGGAACTCCATGACTTACTGTAGTTTGTGAGGAGGACTTGTCATTTACATGAACAAACTGAAGTCTATCAGATAAATATGATTTAAACCAGCTTAACGCTGTACCTGTAATTCCAATCACCTGTTCTAGTCTCTGTAACAGAATGTTATGATCGACTGTATCAAATGCAGCACTAAGATCAAGCAAGATAAGTACGGACACAAGTCCTTTGTCTGAGGCCATAAGAAGGTCATTAGTAACTTTCACCAATGCCGTCTCAGTGCTATGATGAGCTCTAAATCCTGACTGAAACTCTTCAAATAAATTATTTCTGCTCAGGTGGGCATGTAGCTGAGCTGAAACTATTTTCTCCAGAATTTTGGACATAAACGGGAGGTTAGATATAGGTCTATAATTTGCTATCACCTCTGGATCCAGAGATTGCTTTTTAAGTAAAGGCTTGATTACAGCAGTTTTAAATGATTGTGGTACATATCCTGTCACTAAAGACATATTGATAAGATTTAGTAGTGATGTATTAATTAAAGGGAAAATGTCCTTAAAGAGGCTCGTTGGGAGAGGGTCTAAGATACAGGTGGATGGTTTAGATGAAGCTATTATTTTAGTTAATTCAGAGGGTTGGACAGGACAGAAACTATTGAGACACAAGTCAGATCCTGGTTCTAAGGATGCTTCGGAGACCACAACAGGCTCAACATTATAGGTAGAAGGAAGAATATTGTGAATTTGATCTCTAATAGTGTCAATTTTATTCCTGAAAAAATACATGAAATCATCACAGCTAAGTGAGAAAGGAATACATGGCTCCACAGCGCTCCGGCTCCTAGTAAGCCTGGCTACAGTACTGAAAAGAAACCGAGGGTTGTTTTTGTTTTCCTCTATCAATGATGAATAATAAGCTGTTCTTGCCGTACGTAAGGCTTTTTTGTATACAATTAAACTTTCTTTCCAGGTTAAGTGAGACTCCTCTAGTCCTGATGAACGCCATCTGTTTTCCAAACGCCTTGACGCCTGTTTTAGAGCTCGAAGCTGGGAATTAAACCAGGGAGCCTTCATAATCTTACCTAATTTCTTCTTCTTTAGGGGAGCAACATTATCCAAGGTTGTACGCATTGAAGCTGTTATAGTATCAGCATGTTGATCAATCTGAGCAGGAGTAAGGCTTAAAGGGGGACTCTCAGTCATGCTAACACATGGTAGAGGGGAAAAAATTGATTCAATTGATTGTTTAAAATTTGTAATATTATTGTCTGATAAACATCTACTATAGTAGAATTTATTTTTGGTCAGTGAGTAATCAAATAAAGTGAATTCAAAGGTTAACAAGAAGTGATCGGACAAGACAGGGTTTTGAGGAAATACTTTGAGCTTATCAGTCTCAATACCATATGTTAGAACCAGATCAAGAGTATGACCATGAGAGTGAGTGGCTCCATGGACATTTTGTGAAAACCCAATTGAGTTTAGAATAGAGCTAAAGGAAATGTTTAAACTATCATTTTCATGGTCAACATGAATATTAAAATCACCTAGTACAACGACCTTATCAGTAGTCAGCACTAACTCAGACAAGAGATCAGAGAATTGGGTCAGAAACTCGGAGTAAGGTCCAGGTGGGCGATACACTAATGCTAAAAGGAGCGGTTTCTCTCAATTCCATTTTGGATGAGATAAATTTAATGTCAGGAATTCAAAGGATTTATAGTTAGTTTTGTGCTTAGGACTAATTAATAATTCTGACTGAAAAATAGCTGCAACACCTCCTCCTCTGCCTGTAGTTCTAGGAATGTGAAAGTTTAAATAGTTAGCTGGCGTAGCTTCATTAATACTAACATCATCCTCTTGCTGTAACCAGGTTTCCGTAAGACAGAATAAATCAATGTGGTGATCACCTATCAAGTCATTGACTAATAAAGACTTATTTGGGAGGGATCTGATATTCAGTAGGCCACACTTTATTGTCTTATTTTCAGATTTTATTAGATCCATTGTTTTTATTTTTATGAGGTTTTTACGATTAACCCCAGAAGTGTTTTTGTGTTGTTTAATTCTTACTGCTGGGAAGTTGTATAAGGTCGGAATGGGGTTTTGGGTGGTCGGCGGCAGGTGGGAAGCTGCAGAAAAGTGTGTAGGACTACAATTCTGCCTCCTGGTCCCAACCCTGAGTTGTCAATTTAGTTGACTAATAAAAGAGTCCATATTGCTAGATAAGAGAGCGGCTCCATCCAACGTGGGATGGATGCCATCTCTCCTAATAAGACCAGGCTTTCCCCAAAAAGCGCTCCAATTATCTATAAAACCCACGTTGTTATCGGGACACCACCTAGACAACCAGCGGTTGAAGGATGACATGCGGCTAAACATGTCATCGCTGATTAAATTTGGCAAGGGACCAGAGAAAACTACGGAGTCCGACATGCTCTTGGCAAAGTTACACACCGAAGCAACATTAATTTTAGTGACCTCCGATTGGCGTAACCGGGTGTCGTTACCGCCGACATGAATTACAATCTTACGGTATTTACGTTTAGCCTTAGCCAGCAGTTTCAAATACGATTCGACGTGGCCCGCTCTGGCCCCAGGAATGCATCTGACTATGGTCCCCGGTGTCTCTAGAGCCACGTTTCTGACTATGGAACTACCTATAATCAGGGTTTCTGCCTCAGCGGGTGTGTCGCCGAGCGGGGAAAATCTGTTAGAAACGTGAACAGGTCGGTGGTGGCCAGTGGGTTTTGGTTTGGGGCTACGTTTCCGCCTGACCGTCGTCCAGCCCGCCTCGGCTCCCGGCTGCGCGGGAACTGCTGAGGGACCGCTAGGTGGGCTAGCTGCCCTGGCTGGTAGCTCCGCACTGGCTAATGGGGGCTTGCTGACTAACTGCTTCCCTAACAGAGTGCGGAGCTGGGCTTCTAACTCACAGAGCCTTGCCTCCAAAGCTGCCAAGCTGCTACACTTAATACACCTACCGTTATCACTAAAGGAGGCGGAGGAGTAGCTAAACATCAGACACACCGAGCAAGAAAAGGCAGGGGACCGGGGTGTGGGAAGAGAGCTAGCAGCCATGCTAAAACCGAGTGCTTGAGCTGTTTAAGTCAGTAAACAGAAAGCCAAAGATCCCAAAAATAAATGCAATATATAGAACAGTGGTTTGGGAAGATATTGTGCGCTCAAGTGAGTGGTTGGTTAACAGTAGATAGAAGTTAGAAAGAAGTTAAAGGAGCCAACGGCTCGTAGCAATCCGCAGTGATACACGCTAGGGAAACAGCAAATGACACAATACGTTACCACAACGTCAGCACGTTCGGTAGTTGCTTTTTTTTTTTACCTCTGATATCCTGATTTTGTCTAACTACTACCCCACCCGTCCACCAACCAACCGTCCCCTTTCATTAAAGAAAAGGCTGAATTTATCACAGTCACTCAGAAAACTGGAGATTGGAATAAGGAACAATAATTAAATGTGCTAAATTACAATCCAGTCATATAAGACACTGTCATTTAACTGAGTTAAAGAAAGAAACAAACAAATGTGTCCTGGAGCATTTTTCTGATGAACAGTGGGACAAAATACCTGTCAACAGGTGCAGAAGTCTGACTGGGAGGAACAGAAAACACCTGACTGGACTGGAAACATCACAGGATTCTTCTACTAAATATTAGTTTATGACTGATGGAACATTTATTATTTCATCATGTTTGTTTCCTTTTTAAAAATTCTTTCTGTTGAACCAGAATAAGAAAATGTCATGATTTCATAAAACTTTTATTTATTATGACTTTAGTCAGTTTCATCTTATTTCCCAGGCAGGCAACGTAGAACACCTGGTACTCTACGCAGTCTGCAGACTTGGAGGTGTGCAGACCCTGAATTGAGACACAGCCTTTGTGGGTTTTCTTTTTCTTCTTCTGGTATTTTTTTGACAGCTGTAAACAACATTCTCGCGGTGCATTACCACTACCAACCACTGTCAGAAACATAGACTGTGTATAAAAGATGGGCGGAGCCTCCATGACGTCACCCATAGGTTTCTGAAGAGCTGAATTGAAGCTCGGTGGGCGGTTCCTACCATCACCATCTTGGCAGGGGCATGCGTGTCGTCTAACCCGGAAAATCCAAATATGGGCAAAGAGGTGGAGCTGAGAGGGGGGCTGTGAGCGTCATGGTGAATGATTGACATCGAGCGAACTCCGACCTTTCTGTAGCTAAGAGCTAACCGAGCTAACCCGGAGATAACAGGCGCTAACCAGCTAACGGAGGTAAGCGGGCTAAAGCTAAGTCACGTTGTTAACCGGCTAAAAACTGCGGTTGTTCTACGTTCTTCTGACTTGAAGCAGGAGATCGGGTACCTGTCAATCAAAAGTACACGCCCCTAAATATGCCGAACTTCAAGATTAAATTACTTTTAAATGGGCAAGTTAGAAAAACATTCACTCTCCCCCCCCCCCCCCCCCCCCCCCCCCCCCCCCCCCCCTGAAGTGGGGGGAGTGAATGTTTCACTTCACTTCAGTTGTCATGAAGGTAAACCTGACCTATTAAGCCTAAAATGCATTTTTGTACCAGGCGGTCAACATGTTAATACTTTATTAATCCCGCTGTAAACATGTTTATTCCTGCTGTAAACATGTTATTCCTGCCGTAAATATGTTTATTTCTGCTGTAAACATGATTATTTCTGCTGTAAATGTGTTCATTTCTGCTGTAAACATGTTTATTCCTGCTGTAAACATGATTATTTCTGCTCTAAACGTTTTTATTCCTGCTGTAAACATGTTATTCCTGCTGTAAAGATGTTTAATCCTGCTGTAAACATGTTTATGCTGTAAACATGTTTATTTCTGCTGTAAACGTGTTTATTCCTTGTGTAAACATGTTATTCCTGCTGTAAACACGTTTATTCCTGCTGTAAACATGTTTATTTCTGTTGTAAATGTCTTTATTTCTGCTGTAAACGTGTTTATTTCTGCTGTAAACATGTTTTTTCTGCTGTAAACATGTTTATTCCTGCTGTAAACATGTTTATTTCTGCTGTAAACGTGTTTATTCCTGCTGTAAGCATGTTTATTCCTGCTGTAAACATGTTTATTTCTGCTGTAAACGTGTTTATTCCTCGTGTAAACATGTTATTCCTGCTGTAAACAAGTTTATTCCTGCTGTAAACGTGTTTATTTCTGCTGTAAACATGTTATTTCTGCTGTAAACATGTTTATTCCTGCTGTAAACATGTTTATTTCTGCTGTAAACGTGTTTATTCCTGCTGTAAACATGTTTATTTCTGCTGTAAACGTGTTTATTCCTGCTGTAAACACGTTTATGTCTGCTGTGAACATGTTTATTCCTGCTGTAAACACGTTTATGTCTGCTGTGAACATGTTTATTTCTGCTGTAAACATGTTTATTCCTGCTGTAAACATGTTTATTCCTTCTGGAAACATGTTTACTTCTGCTGTAAACGTGTTTATTCCTGCCGTAAACATGATTATTTCTGCTGTAAACGTGTTTATTTCTGCTCTAAACGTGTTTATTTCTGCTGTAAACACGTTTATTCCTGCTGTAAACACGTTTATTTCTGTTGTAAACGTGTTTATTTCTGCTGTAAACATGTTTTTACCTGCTGTAAACATGTTTATTCCTGCTGTAAACATGTTTATTCCTGTCGTAAACATGTTTATTCCTGCTGTAAACACAATTATGTCTGCTGTGAACATGTTTATTCCTGCTGTGAACATGTTTATTCCTGCTGTAAACATGATTATTCCTGCTGTAAACGTGTTTATTCCTGCTGTAAACGTGTTTATTTCTGCTGTGAACATGTTTATTTCTGCTGTGAACATGTTTATTTCTGCTGTAAACATGTTTATTTCTGCTGTAAACATGATTATTTCTGCTCTAAACTTGTTTATTTCTGCTCTAAACTTGTTTATTTCTGCTGTAAACATGATTATTTCTGCTGTAAACATGATTATTTCTGCTGTAAATATGATTATTTCTGCTGTAAACATGTTTATTTCTGCTGTAAACGTGTTTTTTTCTGCTGTAAACATGTTTATTTCTGCTGTAAACATGTTTATTTCTGCTGTAAACATGTTTATTCCTGCTGTAAACAAGTTTATTTCTGCTGTACACATGTTTGTTTCTGCTGCAAACATGTTTATTTCTGCTGTAAACATGTTATTCCTGCCGTAAACGTGTTTATTTCTGCTGTAAACGTGTTTTTTCCTGCTGTAAACATGATTATTTCTGCTGTAAATGTGTTTATTCCTGCTGTAAACATGTTATTTCTGCTGTAAACATGTTTATTCCTGCTGTAAACATGTTTATTTCTGCTGTAAACGTGTTCATTCCTGCTGTAAACATGTTTATTCTTGCTGTAAACATATTTATTTCTGCTGTGAACGTGTTTATTCCTGCTGTAAACATGTTTATGTCTGCTGTAAACATGTTTATTCCTGCTGTAAACACGTTTATGTCTGCTGTGAACATGTTTACTTCTGCTGTAAACATGATTATTTCTGCTGTAAATGTGTTTATTCCTGCCGTAAACATGATTATTTCTGCTGTGAAGTTGGTCTTTTTTAACATGGGAGTCTATGGGGATTTGATGTTTTGCAGCCCCTAGTGGATGAAGGGGGAACTGCAGTTTTATGCACTTCCACATAGGCTTTACTTTTTACTGCCGCTTGGTCAGAACATGGAAATGAACTCTGAACTCAGCACTGCCCACTAGTGGTTAACTGATTCAACAGTCACAGCCACATAAAAGACGTTTGGACACGGGACGATGGCGATGGGTGAAACAACGTTCACATTTACGGAAAGGAGCAGAAATGGGGCTGAAGATGCCAGTTTGGACGTCTTGTTTCGTCCTTGTACAACCTCCAGCTTACAGCAAGTTTAACGTCTGGAGAAACTTTGAAATACACTGGCTTGCAGAGGGATTCATACGCCAAATACATTTCCATATTTTGACACATTACATGCCTCAAACATGTGACCAGTGACCAGAGCAGCTTCTTCCACATGTTAGCTGAGTCCCCCACATAGCTTATGGCAAACTGCAAACGGGACTTCTGGTTTTAACAACTGTTTTCTTCTCGCCACTCTTCCATAAAGGTCAGATTTGTGGCGAGCACGCCCAGTAGATGTCCTGAGGACAGATTCCCCACCTGATCTGTGGATCTCTGCTGTGGTCCAGAGTTACCATGGGCCTCCTGGCTGCATCTCCTGTCAGCGCTCTCCTTGTTCGGCATGGAAGGCGGACGGCCGAGTCTTGGTAGGTTTCCATGTCCGGATGAAGGACTGAACGACGCTCCGTTCAAAGCTTGGGAAATGTTTTTATAGCCTAACCCTGCTTTAAACTTCTCCATAACGTTATCTTTGACCTGCCTGGTGTGTTCCTTGGACTTCACGGTCTATTTGCTCCCCAACATCCTCTCAACAAACCTCTGAGGCGTCGCAGAACAGCTGGATCTGTATTGAGATCAGATTACACTCAGGTGGACTCCATGTAGTCATGAGGCCAACATTCAGGCGATGTGGTGACGTTCTCCAGTGTGTGCCGACAGATGTCAACCGTATCTTTAAGTCTGGAAGACGCAGGATATATTGCACTAAACATGGTCGGAGCAGAAACCGCAGGTTTCTGAAGCACTGAATTGGAGCTCATTGGGCGTGTCGCACCATCGCTGTCTTGGCTGCGTCATGTGAGCCGACACACCAGTAAAATGGAGAAAGAGGTGGAGCTGAAAAAAAACCACTGAGCTGCCTGTAGCTCAGAGCTAGTCCGGCTAACCTGGAATGATCATGATGTGACCAGCTAATTGCAGATGGGCTAACGCTGTTAGTCGGCTAAAAACCTTGGTGTTGCTACAGTCTGCCTCCTGGCCACCGCATACTGAATACCTGTCAATCAAAAGGAAACGGCACCAACTCTGCAGAACTGCAAGATGAAATGACATCTAAACAGATGAGTTTTTATTGAGATATATTCAGTACTGTAGTCAGTTTGCAATATTGTAAATTTTTCCATGAACAAATGTTGATGGACAAAGTTGTTTTAATCCCTTTAGTCCATGCTAACCGCTAACCTGCCAATAGTATTTTACATTGATGTTAGCCTGAAGCTCACGTATCGGTTTTTATGCATTTCCAGTGTTTCTGCTTACTTTTCCTTAGTAAAGGTTTCATTTAGCCCCGAATCTTTCTTGCATCTTTTGATGGATCTTAGAAATGACTTAAATCAACATTTCTGACATTTCAACCATCAGCCGAACTGCATCTCCTTGTTTTTAAACTGAATTTCATGTTTTTCCTGGCAGGTTTAAGAGTTTCTTTACATTCATCCTCAGTTTGCTAATTGTGCCTCATTTCGGGATGTTGGGGGTAAAATTTGATATTTTCTGCTCAGACTGGCTGTGAAACTGCTAAAAGGCCTGAAAAGGAAGGATGAACGGGAGTCATGCTAGCTTAGCTTAGCGTGGACTCAGAGCAGCGCGGCTCACATGAGACGTTCTGCTTCTTGTAGCGACGAGCTTCACTGTGGGGGAATTTCAATGCCGGCGACGTTAAGGCAGTTAGTGTGGAGATGTGATTCCCAGTGGCAGCAGGCTCAAGCTCACTCAGCTCTGCCGTAGGCCGATCACATTAATTATGCTAAACAGCAGTGAGAGCGAGACGATTAGGAGAAGGAGGAAGAGGAGGAGGAAGAAGAGGCATTGTTCCCTGAAAAGTAAACGTCTGGCTGGTGGCGTGCACTAATGCTGCCTGAGGTCGGCCATGATGACTGCATGAAGAGCTGCTGGAGTTTAAAATCAGGACTGCAGGGAAGACACATGAACTGTGGCAGTTTCCAGCTTGTTCCATGAAAAAACCGGATGATGAAGAGGAGGAGGAGGAGGCTGAAGGTGAGAGGTGGGAATGTGCAGCAGGAAGAGAAGGTGATGTGGAGTCAGCAGCAAGCGCAGAAGATGTGGAAGAACAACAAGAGGAAAAAAAAATCAGCTTTTTTATTGTCTGACACAAGCCTTCTTGTCCCCAGCATACAGAGATTCCTTCTGATTATTTTTTACAGTAAAAGTTCCCAGTTTCATCATCAAATTTGTTGTTTATCTTCTACTGGGAATAAAATATGAGCTGATGAGACTCTGTTTTTATTGACATTCTACACATCCTGCTAACTCCTCTGGTTTGTTATGTTTCTACTTTAGCCAGAAAAAGGTGATGAAAACGGCGATTTTACAGACACAAGCTCTGCAGACGGACATCTGGCTGCAGATTCAGAGGACTGGCCTTCAGACTCTATGATGGAGAAAACACATTTCCAGATGTTTTGTGGCTGACATGTTGACAGGATGTGGAAGTGTAAACCGGAAAGTCGGAGCTGGTGTTGCTCCTGCAGATCTCCTGGATGACCCGGCTCTGTCCGACAGCAAAATCAGCTTTACATGATTGTGCTGTGCAGCATTTACATCTGGTGCAAATGAACACAGTCGCGTGTCATCAGAGTGATGAGGCAGAAAATGCGATGCATCTGCTCCTCGTGCAGCAGGGTCACGCTGGAATCCTGCGATGCCGGATCCACAAAGCGAAGACACCAGCCTGAAAACCTGCTTCCTCTCCACAAACCTGCTCAGATGGAAGGCCGAAGAGACCCACATTCATCCTCATCATCATCATCCAGTTCAAACAACAACATTAGTCCAGTTCATCTAAACTATTACATTAAATAGTAACATAGCAAAGGAAAACCTCCATCAGAACCAGAACCCTGGAACCGTTTTCCTGTATCATCTGCGAAAGAACGTCCTTGTTCTGGTCTGAAAATGAGCTTAACGTGAATACATGATGTCCAGACATGGACACAGACGTCCTGCTGCAGATTCAGACATTTTCTTCTGTTTGAAGCATATTTATAAGAAGGAACTGAAGCTGTAACCTGATTGGCTGTTAGGAACTGATGCTGTAATCTGATTGGCTGTAAGGAATGAATCTAAAGCCTGATTGGCTGTAAGGAAATGAAGCTGTAACCTGATTGGCTGTGGAAAAACTGAAGCTTTAATCTGATTGGCTGTGAGGAACTGAATCTGTAACCTGATTGGCTGAAGGGCTCGTTGACATGTGATGCAGCAGATAAAAATAAAAACTAAAGATATCAGCAGGCAGACATGAATCTCTTCTGACAAACGAAGAAACGTCACAATGTGCCTGAACAACATGGCGACTTGTTGAGAACCATAAAGATGTTCCAGGATCTGTGTGACGGAGGACAAATGAAGCGACGGATCATCCTCCATCCCCACCTTGTCCTCCGTACCCCATCCTCTCCCAGTTTTACTGTGGCACCTCATTTCTCCTCCTGCAGGACCTCCTGGTGGGACGACTTTCCGCTGATGTCTCCATCCATCACCGGCAGCGGTCTAATTCTGGAGATGCCGGCGGCCTCAGTCTGATCCATATTTTATCTTTACTGATGATTCCTTCACACCGACTTCCTTCCATCGGACTCCTTCCTGGGGTCTCGACTCAAACGTCCAGCGGGTTTGACTTTCAGCTCCATCAGCGAGGTCTTCCTCAGCAGCTCCTTCAAGTTCAGAAAGACGCTCCTCAGGACTGGACTTCCAGGATCCAGGTTCCTCATGAAGACTGGTTTAACAGCACTCCAGACTAGATGCAGGTCTCTGATGGACATTAGGGAGACCTGTCAGGACCAGGTTCCAGTAGTCTGGTCTACTGAAGTTAAAAGCAGAAATCTGCTGAGTCATCGGTCCTTTAATCCTCCAGATGTTCTGTCTCAATGTGATGCTGAAGTCCAGGTCAGAGTCCAGGTCTGAGTCCAGGTCAGGGTCTAGGTCAGAGTCCGGGTCAGAGTCTAGGTCAGGGTCTAGGTCAGAGTCCAGGTAAGAGTCCAGGTCTGAGTCCAGGTCAGAGTCCAGGTCAGAGTCTGGGTCAGGGTCCAGGTCAGAGTCCAGAATCCAAGTCAGACCTGAACTCGGAGTCCAGGTCAGAGTCCAGGTCAGAATCTAACTTGAAGTTAACCTGAAGCTAACCATATGTTAACCTGAAGCTAACTACATGTTAACCTGAAGCTAACCTGAAGCTAACTACATGTTAACCTGAAGCTAACTACATGTTAACCTGAAGCTAACCTGAAGCTAACTACATGTTAACCTGAAGCTAACCTGAAGCTAACTACATGTTAACCTGAAGCTAACCTGAAGCTAACTACATGTTAACCTGAAGCTAACCTGAAGCTGAAAAGCTAACAGAAGCTAAAGCTAAATCACGCTGTTGGCTAGCTAAAAACCACTATTTTGCCTTCTTGCAGCGGGATGTCAGATATCCGTCCATCAAAAGGATACGCTCCTAATTATGCAATCACCTGCCCCTCTTACATCCCCCATTGGACCTGTAAAAACACTGAAACCAAACCACAGATCTGGTCTTGAAGTCCTGCAAAGCAGACCAGAGAGATTTTCCACACTTCCCAGATGAAGATCTCCTTCCAGGACATCCAGCTGATCGTATATCAAAGCGGATCGGGCAGTATTGTTGTCTGGATGGATGGGCGGATTCAGGACGTGGAGCGTGATCCGCCGCCTTCCACCAGATCAGCAGATGAAAGCCACCTGGACTGGGCCGGCGGCCGAGGACCGTTTCAAAGGTAGCGGAATAAAAGTGAGCTTTCAGGCTGCAGCACTCAGGGGAGAGCAGCTACTCTGTAAAGGTCCAGTCCAGGCTTTAATCTGCTCTCGCAACAAAGGAGGCATTATCCCAAGGAGGGAAATCTTAGATCCAGCTTTCATCCAAACCCTCAAACACACTCACAAAACCCAAAACCAGCATTTCAGATGATCAGACCTCCTTGTTCCTGCAGATAGGAAGTGTTCTGCACCTGATCTAGCTGGCTGGAAAGCTGACATTCTTCTGCAGATTCTCCTCAGGTATCAGGAAAAGTTTGAGGAATGCTGCCTCAAACATGGCAAAACTCGCCTTAAATCATTTTCCCTTTAGTGAAAACACCTGACATGAACAAGTGGGATGGTTCAGACATGAGACATACCATCAACTTCCTGGAAGCAAAAACAGGAAATATGAGGAGAAAAATTCCCAAAAAAGCAGGAAGTGAGCAGGGATGAGTCCTGATTCTTTATTTAGTGTAAAATCATCACATATGTATTTGTCTGAACAGTCTCCAGGAGTTAAACCAGGAACTGTAAAAAGATTCATCTAAACAAATCCTGAAACCAGGATACGGTTTTAATTGTTCCGTAATGACCCTGAAGGCAGCATTATCAGCATTGACGACATTGAACGTCTCATGGCCGTAAGTGCCTCATGTTGCTGAGTCCGGAGGATTTTCCAACTTTCTTCGATTGTTGGTGAGGGTTAAGTTTGGCTTTCATATGGAAAAAAAAACTTTCAGTATTTAGTTGTAAAAACTGCTAATTGAACTCCTGCCAATAACCTGAAGGTTATACCTGAGTTCAGGTGGGTTTTTCAGTTATTATAAACAAAGCAAGAACTTCCGAACAGCTGACACAAACGAAAGAAAGCAGATGGAAAATGGTAAGAAAACTGGGAGAAAAGAGATGGAAAATGGTTGGAAAACTGGGAGAGAAGAGATGGGAAATGTTTGGAAAACTTGGAGAGAAGAGATGGAAAATGGTTGGAAAACTGGGAGAGAAGAGATGGAAAATGGTTGGAAAACTGGGAGAGAAGAGATGGGAAATGGTTGGAAAATGGGGAGAGAAGAGATGGGAAATGTTTGGAAAACTGGGAGAGAAGAGATGGAAAATGGTTGGAAAACCTGGAGAGAAGAGATGGGAAATGGTTGGAAAACTGGGGGAGAGAAGAGATGGGAAATGGTTGGAAAACAGGGAGAGAAGAGATGGGAAATGGTTGGAAAACGGGGAGAGAAGAGATGGGAAATGGTTGGAAAATGGGGAGAGAAGAGATGGAAAATGGTTGGAAAACCTGGAGAGAAGAGATGGGAAATGGTTGGAAAACTGGGAGAGAAGAGATGGAAAATGGTTGGAAAACCTGGAGAGAAGAGATGGGAAATGGTTGGAAAACTGGGAGAGAAGAGATGGGAAATGGTTGGAAAATGGGGAGAGAAGAGATGGGAAATGTTTGGAAAACTGGGAGAGAAGAGATGGAAAATGGTTGGAAAACCTGGAGAGAAGAGATGGGAAATGGTTGGAAAACTGGGGGAGAGAAGAGATGGGAAATGGTTGGAAAATGGGGAGAGAAGAGATGGAAAATGGTTGGAAAACCTGGAGAGAAGAGATGGGAAATGGTTGGAAAACTGGGAGAGAAGAGATGGAAAATGGTTGGAAAACCTGGAGAGAAGAGATGGGAAATGGTTGGAAAACAGGGAGAGAAGAGATGGGAAATGGTTGGAAAACGGGGAGAGAAGAGATGGGAAATGGTTGGAAAATGGGGAGAGAAGAGATGGAAAATGGTTGGAAAACCTGGAGAGAAGAGATGGGAAATGGTTGGAAAACTGGGAGAGAAGAGATGGAAAATGGTTGGAAAACCTGGAGAGAAGAGATGGGAAATGGTTGGAAAACTGGGAGAGAAGAGATGGGAAATGTTTGGAAAACTGGGGGAGAGAAGAGATGGGAAATGGTTGGAAAACAGGGAGAGAAGAGATGGGAAATGTTTGGAAAACAGGGAGAGAAGAGATGGAAAATGGTTGGAAAACGGGGAGAGAAGAGATGGGAAATGTTTGGAAAACTGGGAGAAAAGAGATGGGAAATGGTTGGAAAACTGGGAGAGAAGAGATGGGAAATGGTTGGAAAACTGGGAGAAAAGAGATGGGAAATGGTTGGAAAACTGGGAGAGAAGAGATGGGAAATGGTTGGAAAATGGGGAGAGAAGAGATGGGAAATGGTTGGAAAACTGGGAGAGAAGAGATGGAAAATGGTTGGAAAACCTGGAGAGAAGAGATGGGAAATGGTTGGAAAACTGGGAGAGAAGAGATGGAAAATGGTTGGAAAACGGGGAGAGAAGAGAT
This sequence comes from Telmatherina bonti, assembly GCF_933228915.1. Classification (NCBI taxonomy): domain Eukaryota; kingdom Metazoa; phylum Chordata; class Actinopteri; order Atheriniformes; family Telmatherinidae; genus Telmatherina; species Telmatherina bonti. The sequence continues at coordinate 3,124,703 of NC_136626.1, read as the reverse complement.
GGGAAATGTTTGGAAAACTGGGAGAGAAGAGATGGAAAATGGTTGGAAAACCTGGAGAGAAGAGATGGGAAATGGTTGGAAAACGGGGAGAGAAGAGATGGGAAATGTTTGGAAAACTGGGAGAGAAGAGATGGAAAATGGTTGGAAAACGGGGAGAGAAGAGATGGGAAATGTTTGGAAAACTGGGAGAGAAGAGATGGAAAATGGTTGGAAAACGGGGAGAGAAGAGATGGGAAATGTTTGGAAAACTGGGGGAGAGAAGAGATGGGAAATGGTTGGAAAACAGGGAGAGAAGAGATGGGAAATGTTTGGAAAACAGGGAGAGAAGAGATGGAAAATGGTTGGAAAACGGGGAGAGAAGAGATGGAAAATGGTTGGAAAACGGGGAGAGAAGAGATGGGAAATGTTTGGAAAACTGGGAGAAAAGAGATGGGAAATGGTTGGAAAACTGGGAGAGAAGAGATGGAAAATGGTTGGAAAACTGGGAGAAAAGAGATGGGAAATGTTTGGAAAACTGGGAGAGAAGAGATGGGAAATGGTTGGAAAACTGGGAGAAAAGAGATGGGAAATGTTTGGAAAACTGGGAGAGAAGAGATGGGAAATGGTTGGAAAACTGTTTTTTCTTTGAGTAGTGAAACACCAAACTAGAAAAAAATGAACAAATATAATTTTTTAAGAGAAGGCGAGGCGAGTTTATTTGAAAAGCACCTTTCATCTGTGAGACAATATAAAGTGCTTTACATGAAACATTAAAAGCATGACAGAAAAAAAGCATAAAAGAAAATACAAATAACAAAATCACAATAAAACAATAATTATAATATATGTATAAGTGAAATGAGATACAAAAAGAAAAAAAGTTATTTGCTTTTCATCATGAAGTTGTTCAACTTCTGATCCCTGTTGGAATCGAACACTCGGCCTCTGAAATAAACGTGCTCTTTTTCACATTGTGTTTTCCAGCTGCTCTGGCCTGCAGGATCTGGGAAGCTGCCGGCGCTCCGTGGTGTTTGGCGCTGGTACAGAGGAGCAGTCAGTATGGTGGGGGGGTGAGTCTGGAGGGGGTTGTCTCTCCTGGCTGTCAGAGGACATGAGGATGACAAGCTTGGCTGCCACTCACCGCCACTCTTCCTGATCCACGGTGATGTGCCAGGACGGACATCAGCACAGCCGTGGCGTCTCTGGCCACCAGCCCCGCCTGTCTGCTCGCATGCCAACACAAACTGCACAGCATCTTGTTTTAGGGGAGAATGCCGGCACTTCTGGCTTCCTGCATCCGCCTCGCGTCATTTGGCTGCCGCTGCGATGCCTTCAGGGCCCATTTGGACCAAGCAGCGTTGCCTCTGTGTGTTTTTCCCTGGAAGATAACTCCCAAACTTTGGTGCTGGGTGCCAACGTGACCGTCAGCCCCTCGCCTGGCAGAATTGATGAGAGCCTTCTGATAATCCATTAAGACACGACGAAAGGTCACGGGGTAAAAATATCCGTCAAGGACACGGCGTGGCGCCGACACGCAGGACAGTCCTCATTAATCTGAGCATGGAGGTGTTTGTTGCTGAGTGTCTTTGTCAGGTGGTCCATGACATTAGTTCCTCCAAGTGGGCCGAAATAAATGCAACACCTTCGAAGTTTCCTTCCTGACAAGTTTCTGCAGCAGCCTGTTTTTAGAGAGAAGATGTAAACCTGCAAACACTGCTTTGTGTGTGTGTGTGTGGTCAAACTGGATATGTGGCAAAATGTCTCTTTTCACGCTGAAAATAACTCCTTTTTTCCACTCAGAGGTTAAGGGCGTTTCTTGAATCTCACCATGGTAACCGACTCTGTGACGTACACCTTTTTCCTGTCAGAAACCCTGGGCTTCTACCAACAGTCTCCTCCTCCTGGAGCAGCTTGAGGGTTGTCATGGCAATGTGATCTAATCAATTTAGATGCTGAATTAATATGTGATGGACATGGGGGCAAATAATTAAAAAAGAACAATTCCTACGAATATTTAAACAGAGACTTTGCTTTGTTCTGATTGCTCAGTCACACAGAAAGTGAAGCTTCTTTCCACCAATCAGACGACTGCATTGTTCTGGAACCCATCCCATCCTAAACATCCCATGCCAACTGTCCCATCCCAACCACCCCAACCTGACTATCCCATCCAAACCTGACTGTCCCATCCCAACCACCCCAACCTGACTATCCCATCCCAACCACCCCAACCTGACTGTCCCATCCAAACCTGACTGTCCCATCCCAACCACCCCAACCTGACTATCCCATCCCAACCTGACTGTCCCATCCCAACCACCCCAACCTGACTATCCCATCCCAACCACCCCAACCTGACTGTCCCATCCCAACCACCCCAACCTGACTATCCCATCCCAACCACCCCAACCTGACTGTCCCATCCAAACCTGACTGTCCCATCCCAACCACCCCAACCTGACTATCCCATCCCAACCTGACTGTCCCATCCCAACCACCCCAACCTGACTATCCCATCCCAACCACCCCAACCTGACTGTCCCATCCAAACCTGACTGTCCCATCCCAACCACCCCAACCTGACTATCCCATCCCAACCTGACTGTCCCATCCCAACCACCCCAACCTGACTATCCCATCCCAACCACCCCAACCTGACTGTCCCATCCAAACCTGACTGTCCCATCCCAACCACCCCAACCTGACTATCCCATCCCAACCTGACTATCCCATCCCAACCACCCCAACCTGACTGTCCCATCCCAACCACCCCAACCTGACTATCCCATCCCAACCACCCCAACCTGACTATCCCATCCCAACCACCCCAACCTGACTGTCCCATCCCAACCTGACTATCCCATCCCAACCACCCCAACCTGACTGTCCCATCCAAACCTGACTGTCCCATCCCAACCACCCCAACCTGACTATCCCATCCCAACCACCCCAACCTGACTATCCCATCCCAACCACCCCAACCTGACTGTCCCATCCAAACCTGACTGTCCCATCCCAACCACCCCAACCTGACTATCCCATCCCAACCACCCCAACCTGACTGTCCCATCCAAACCTGACTGTCCCATCCCAACCACCCCAACCTGACTATCCCATCCCAACCATCCCATCCTGACTGTCCCATCCCAACCTGACTGTCCCATCACAACCACCCCAACCTGACTATCCCATCCCAACCACCCCAACCTGACTGTCCCATCCCAACCATCCCATCCTGACTGTCCCATCCCAACCTGACTGTCCCATCCCAAACACCCCAACCTGACTATCCCATCCCAACCACCCCAACCTGACTGTCCCATCCCAACCACCCCAACCTGACTGTCCCATCCCAACCACCCCAACCTGACTATCTCATCCCAACCACCCCAACCTGACTGTCCCATCCAAACCTGACTGTCCCATCCCAACCACCCCAACCTGACTATCCCATCCCAACCACCCCAACCTGACTATCCCATCCCAACCACCCCAACCTGACTGTCCCATCCAAACCTGACTGTCCCATCCCAACCACCCCAACCTGACTGTCCCATCCCAACCACCCCAACCTGACTATCCCATCCCAACCACCCCAACCTGACTGTCCCATCCAAACCTGACTGTCCCATCCCAACCACCCCAACCTGACTATCCCATCCCAACCACCCCAACCTGACTGTCCCATCCCAACCACCCCAACCTGACTATCCCATCCCAACCATCCCATCCTGACTGTCCCATCCAAACCTGACTGTCCCATCCCAACCACCCCAACCTGACTGTCCCATCCAAACGTGACTGTCCCATCCCAACCATCCCATCCTGACTGTCCCATCCCAACCTGACTGTCCCATCCCAACCACCCCAACCTGACTATCCCATCCCAACCACCCCAACCTGACTATCCCATCCCAACCACCCCAACCTGACTATCTCATCCCAACCACCCCAACCTGACTGTCCCATCCCAACCACCCCAACCTGACTATCCCATCCCAACCACCCCAACCTGACTATCCCATCCCAACCACCCCAACCTGACTGTCCCATCCAAACCTGACTGTCCCATCCCAACCACCCCAACCTGACTATCCCATCCCAACCATCCCATCCTGACTGTCCCATCCAAACCTGACTGTCCCATCCCAACCACCCCAACCTGACTATCCCATCCCAACCACCCCAACCTGACTGTCCCATCCAAACCTGACTGTCCCATCCCAACCATCCCATCCTGACTGTCCCATCCCAACCTGACTGTCCCATCCCAACCACCTCAACCTGACTATCCCATCCCAACCACCCCAACCTGACTATCCCATCCCAACCACCCCAACCTGACTGTCCCATCCAAACCTGACTGTCCCATCCCAACCACCCCAACCTGACTATCCCATCCCAACCATCCCATCCTGACTGTCCCATCCCAACCTGACTGTCCCATCCCAACCATCCCATCCTGACTGTCCCATCCCAACCACCCCAACCTGACTATCCCATCCCAACCACCCCAACCTGACTATCCCATCCCAACCACCCCAACCTGACTGTCCCATCCCAACCACCCCAACCTGACTATCCCATCCCAACCATCCCAACCTGACTATCCCATCCCAACCACCCCAACCTGACTGTCCCATCCAAACCTGACTGTCCCATCCCAACCACCCCATCCCAAACATCATATCTCAACCACCGCAACCTGACTATCCCATCCCAACCATCCCAACCTGACTGTCCCATCCCAACCTGACTGTCCCGTCTAACCCATCCCCTCCCAAACGTCCTATCACAACCACCCCATCATAAACATCCCATCCCAACCGTCCCTTCACAACCATCCCATCCTGACTGTCCCATCCCAACCACCCCATCCCAAACGTCCTATCTCAACCACCCCAACCTGACTATCCCATCCCAACCATCCCAACCTGACTATCCCATCCCAACCTGACTGTCCCATCCCAACCTGACTGTCCCGTCTAACCCATCCCCTCCCAATTGTCCTATCACAACCACTCCATCATAAACATCCCATCCCAACCGTCCCTTCACAACCATCCCATCCTGACTGTCCCATCCCAACCACCCCAACCCAAACGTCCTATCTCAACCATCCCAACCTGACTGTCCCATCCATACCATCCCATCTCAAACGTTCCATCCCAACCACCCCACCCCATCCGGGCTCTGAGGGTTCTGTACCACAGGAAGATGAGTGTTCCTCATGTTTACTCTGAGTTGTTGTCGGCTGATGAAGAAGGAATGGTATGGATGGAGGTTTTCCTTCCTGGTTCTGGTATGGATGGAGGTTTTCCTCCCTGGTTCTGGTATGGATGGCGGTTTTCCTCCCTGGTTTTGGTATGGATGGAGGTTTTCCTCCCTGGTTCTGACATTGTGTGTCATCCTTATGAATGGACTGATAATTGCGCATGAAAACTTTTTTCCAAAAACTAAGGAGATGAAGATGCTCAACAGATGCTAGTTTCCGTGGAGATGATGGTTCTACTGGTGGTTCCTCGGGAGCGTTGCAGGTTGTAATCCCTTCTGTTTGTTCGTCATCCTGCTGAGGTTGTAAATGCTGACAGCAGCAGAAACGGAGGAGGATGTGAGCTTTTCCTTCTGCAGCTTCAACCAGCCGGAACAAAACGGCAATCAGATGGAAGGAGAGGCAAAAACAAACTCTGATATGTACAGGACGGCCTTCCTGGATCTTCAGCCTACCTCTAAAGACCTGCTATTGCGCATGCTGCAGAACTACACGAGGAAAGTCAGGGGAAGACCAACAGGGAGCACAGGGAGGGGTCATTTAATATGGCTGATGTGGTGACTGGGACAGATGGCCCTTCATGTGTCTTCATATGACTTTGGCTTCAGTGAGCTTTGATGGTCCGGGCGGACAGTGGAGCAGATGATTGGTTGGGGTGGATGGCAGGGTGCTGCTGGAGGCCTGGGGAGGAGGGGGGGGGGGGGGGGGGGGGGGGGGGGGCAGATGTTGACAATCAGGTCTTTTCTACTTGAGTTTTCTGAGAGGAAGCGAGCAGACGCTCTGGTTTGAAAACTTACTGGAGATGATAGAAGCTTCTTCATCTTTTTGAATATTGTTTTAATCTGCACTTTGAAAACTATGGATGAAAAAATCTTTTTTTTCTTTTATTACAGTTCCAATTTATATCTCTTCTTCTCCATCATGGGGCAGGGCCTCCATGACATCACCTGTAGGTTACTGAAGCTGAAATGAAGCTCAATGGACGGTTCTCACCATTTCCATCTTAGTTGTCATGAAAGTAAACCTGACCTATTAAACCTAAAATGTTTTGTACCAGGCTGTAAACATGTTTATTTCTGCTGTAAACATGTTTATTTCTGCTGTAAACATGTTTATTCCTGCTGTAAACATGTTTATTTCTGCTGTAAACATGTTTATGTCTGCTCTAAACGTGTTTATTCCTGCTGTAAACGTGTTTATTCCTGCTGTAAACGTGTTTATTCCTGCTGTAAACGTGTTTATTCCTGCTGTAAACGTGTTTATTTCTGCTGTAAACGTGTTTATTCCTGCTGTAAACGTGTCTATTCCTGCTGTAAACGTGTCTATTCCTGCTGTAAACGTGTTTATTCCTGCTGTAAACGTGTCTATTCCTGCTGTAAACGTGTCTATTCCTGCTGTAAACGTGTTTATTTCTGCTGTAAACGTGTCTATTCCTGCTGTAAACGTGTCTATTCCTGCTGTAAACGTGTCTATTCCTGCTGTAAACGTGTCTATTCCTGCTGTAAACGTGTTTATTCCTGCTGTAAACGTGTCTATTCCTGCTGTAAACGTGTCTATTCCTGCTGTAAACGTGTTTATTCCTGCTGTAAACGTGTCTATTCCTGCTGTAAACGTGTCTATTCCTGCTGTAAACGTGTTTATTTCTGCTGTAAACGTGTCTATTCCTGCTGTAAACGTGTCTATTCCTGCTGTAAACGTGTCTATTCCTGCTGTAAACGTGTCTATTCCTGCTGTAAACGTGTTTATTCCTGCTGTAAACGTGTCTATTCCTGCTGTAAACGTGTCTATTCCTGCTGTAAACGTGTTTATTCCTGCTGTAAACGTGTTTATTGCTGCTGTAAACATGTTTATTTCCGCTGTAAACATGTTTATTTCTGCTGTAAACGTGTTTATTCCTGCTGTAAACGTGTCTATTCCTGCTGTAAACGTGTTTATTCCTGCTGTAAACGTGTTTATTCCTGCTGTAAACATGTTTATTGCTGCTGTAAACATGTTTGTTTCTGCTGTAAACATGTTTGTTTCTGCTGTAAACATGTTTATTTCTGCTGTAAACGTGTTTATTGGTGCTGTAAACATGTTTATTCCTACTGTGAAGTTGGTCTTTTTAACATGGGACTCTATGGGATTGACTCCTTTTTGGAGCCCCTTGTGGATTAAGGGGGAACTGCAATGCTAGCATGTCGCATAGCAGTAGTTACATGAGAAACTGAGCTAAAAGACGTGAACAGAATCAGGAGTGGAATCAGAACCGTTCCTGAGACTCTAATCTGATGCCTCGACTGGACCTCACCTGAACCAGGACCCGCGTGTCTGGACCTCACCTGAACCAGGACCCGCGTGTCTGGACCGCACCTGAACCAGGACCCGCGTGTCTGGACCGCACCTGAACCAGGACCCGCGTGTCTGGACCTCACCTGAACCAGGACCCGCGTGTCTGGACCTCACCTGAACCAGGACCCGCGTGTCTGGACCTCACCGGAACCAGGACCCGCGTGTCTGGACCTCACCTGAACCAGGACCCGCGTGTCTGGACCTCACCTGAGCCAGGACCCGCGTGTCTGGACCTCACCTGAGCCAGGACCCGCGTGTCTGGACCGCACCTGAACCAGGACCCGCGTGTCTGGACCTCACCTGAACCAGGACCCGCGTGTCTGGACCTCACCGGAACCAGGACCCGCGTGTCTGGACCTCACCGGAACCAGGACCCGCGTGTCTGGACCTCACCTGAACCAGGACCCGCGTGTCTGGACCTCACCTGAACCAGGACCCGCGTGTCTGGACCGCACCTGAACCAGGACCCGCGTGTCTGGACCTCACCTGAACCAGGACCCGCGTGTCTGGACCGCACCTGAACCAGGACCCGCGTGTCTGGACCGCACCTGAACCAGGACCCGCGTGTCTGGACCTCACCTGAACCAGGACCCGCGTGTCTGGACCTCACCTGAACCAGGACCCGCGTGTCTGGACCTCACCTGAACCAGGACCCGCGTGTCTGGACCTCACCTGAACCAGGACCCGCGTGTCTGGACCGCACCTGAACCAGGACCCGCGTGTCTGGACCTCACCTGAACCAGGACCCGCGTGTCTGGACCTCACCTGAACCAGGACCCGCGTGTCTGGACCTCACCTGAACCAGGACCCGCGTGTCTGGACCTCACCTGAACCAGGACCCGCGTGTCTGGACCTCACCTGAACCAGGACCCGACATGAAGTCTTTCAGTAAATCCCAGTATAAACAGGAGGAAAAAGTCTGGTTCTGGTTCAAGTTCTAGTTCTTATTCAGGTTAGGGTTCTAGTTCATGTTTTGATTGGCATTCGGGTTCCGTTTTGGGTTCTGGTTTTGTTTTGGGTCTGGTTCTGGTCAGAGGACCAGGGATCTGCCGTGACGTTGCAGCAGCAGGTCAGAAACACACCGCTGCCCCCTGCTGGCGGCGCCAGTCAGTGTCATGGTGTTGATTTCACATGTTTTGATGATCTTCTGCTGAACTGTAAACACGCAACACCAGCAGAACATTCAGTGTTTTCTCATCTGCAACACATTTACATATAAAAATAACAGCACAAATCAATATTGTTATTTATTATCATATTTGAAAATGCTCCACTTCCCTCCTTGCTTTGAATCCTGAAGAGAAAAATCTTAAGTTCTTCACACTGCAGCAAGTAAAACATTTGATTTATTACACAACATGAACACAACATTTTCAGTTAAAAACAGGAAAAAACAAACTAAAATATTTAAATATTTATCTACAGAAACGTGATTTCATGCTAAATGAATGGTAAACATCGGAAAACTAAATGCTTGTTGTGTAAAATCCTGGAATGTCCTGGAAGATCCAGGAGAAACCAAAGTGTTGCATTAAAATGACACGAACACGTCGTCTTCACTGTGCTGATGTTTCGCTGGTTGTTATGGCAACGCTCAGCATCTGATTTCTGCTGCAGGTTTGGTCAAAGTCTTCAGTTGGAGCAAAAACATGATGAAAAAATACATTCTCTTTGAAATCCTTCAGAAAAAACACAAAACTCAAGAATGAATCAAATAAATCTGGAAAAGTGAACAGAAAATGTTTCTTCTTTAAAAAAACATGAAAACTACATTTTATTTTTAATTTAACATAAAAAAATATGAATTCTATTGCAGTTCAAATATTAACACAAAAAATTTAAATAAAAAAATATAAAAACTTAAATACATTTGTTTTAAAAATGGCATCAAATAAGAATGGAAACATTTTTATTTTAAAAATTATTTAAAAAGAAGGAGAAACGAGAAATTAGAAGGCTTTAGGTGCTGCAGCTTCCGTCTGAAGGAGTTTCCGGAGCTATGTGGCTAATGCTAACATATTCACATAAATCTAAAATTATTAAATGACAACACTGGAAAAAATAAAAACAAAAGAACTTTAAAAAATGGCCCAAAAAAATTACAAAAAAACAGAAATTTAAAGAAGTGACTGCTGGGATAGGCGCCAGCTTCCCCCGACACGCCATTGGACGAAGAGGTTAGCATGACGACTGAACGATGGATTTTAAAGAAGTCTGATGTTAGTATTTCAGTGTGTTTATATAAAATATGAATTCCTTCCCTTTTCCCTCTTCCTTCATCTTTTCATTCCTCCTTTCCAATCCGTTTCCTTGTGACACGACATACAGGAGGTAAATATACGTCATATGACAGAAGTTATTCCGCCGAACCGCACCGCGCCGCGCCTCTAACCGGTTAGCTAACTGTGAGTGAGCTAACCATATACATCATTTTACGTAGACGCCTCTTTGAGCGCTGGAGAGTGAACCAGCGTCGCCGCCATATTGATTGGTCTCTGCCTTCAAGTCTTGCTGCAGATCAACGTAGTTTCCCCACATAACTGTTTTCTGTAGAACAACGCGTATATATTACACACAAACAAAACACTTTTCTACATAACTGGTTTATAAATAATGTTAACACAGGTGTTTATGGATAAATATTATCTTGATGCTTCACAAAGAGAGTTACATGGAAGCATAATTACTTCTGCCAAGGAGGTCATATTTTTACCGGCTTTATCTGTTTGTGTTCAAGATAACTTAAAACGTTCTGGACGGATTTTCATGAAACTTTCAGGACTTGTTGGAAACGTGAAAAAGAAGAACTGATTTAATTTTGTGATCCGGATCACCGTTTAGATCCAGGTAGTTTTTAAAGGCCTTGGCGGAGGTTCACGCTCTCCAAGTGTTTTTCTGGGTAACTTCTGAATTGCACAGTTTTGATACAATACTTTATATTCAGACTTTGCACAACTGTATCTCTATACGGATGAATTAATAAATGTAAATAAAAGAAAGAGTCAAGAGAAAGCAGCAACTATTCCTGTATTTTGTTCAGCATACAGTTGCAATAACCGGCGAAATACTGAAAGCAGATTTTGTGGAATTAAATTTCACAAGATTGGATAATAATTTGTTATTTGACCAGATAAAAACAAATAAATCCAAATGCATCAATAAACAATCAAAATTCATTTCTACATTTATTTATATTGTAGCTACCTTATGTCTTAGTTAAATAGCATTATAAAAAATATTACAGCATGTAGTTTTAATGTTTTGCAGTGATCTGTATCTCAACATCTCTGTCCTTTGGAACATACCAAACTGGGAGAAAAATCTGGTAAAAACTGGTGAAGTTATTGTTGTGGCTGGACCTGCAACTTACAGATAAATACATTGGAGACGCATGGAGACCCATCCAAGATGGCGGCGCGATGAGACGTCAGCTCAGAGGCAGCGTGACATTATGCGGCGTCTATGTTTAGCTCACCATCGGTAAACTACCCCTGCAGCAGCGTAAAACAAATGCGACGGTCCACCAATCCATCCATCCATCTTCTGCCGCTTATCCGGGGTCGGGTCGCGGGGCAGCAGCCTAAGCAGGAAAGCCCAGACGTCCCTCTCCCCAGCCACATTTGCCAACTCTGCGGGGGGGATCCCGAGGCGTTCCCAGGCCAGCCGAGAGATATAATCCCTCCAGCGTGTCCTGGGTCTTCCCCGGGGTCTCCTCCCAGAGGGACGTGCCTGGAACACCTCACCAGGGAGGTCCAGGAGGCATCCTGACCAGATGCCCGAGCCACCTCAACTGGTTCCTCTCGATGCGAAGGAGCAGCGGCTCTACTCTGATCTCCTCCCGGATGACCGAGCTCCTCACCCTATCTCTAAGGGAGAGCCCGGCCACCCTGCGGAGGAAACTCATTTCAGCCGCCTGTATACGAGATCTCCTTCTTTCGGTCACGACCCACAGCTCATGACCATAGGTGAGGGTTTCTTTAATAACTCTTATTTTCTTTGACAAATCTAATGAACACCAAACTTCGACGTTCGGGTCGTTGCCCGTCTTCACCGTCTTTTTCGTTTTTATTCACCTTTATTTTCTCATTTATGGAGACATAAATGCCGCTGGGTTTACATATCAGTAATGATCCAGAAATAAAAACCAACGTCTTAAACAGCTTGAGATTCTGCAGGTTTAGTGAGGACTTATAGAATAAAAAAAATAGAATAAATAAAAAAGAATAACTCATGATAACCGCCTGTCAGAATAATCTGAAGTATCATTCATTTAATTGAAAGATGATTATTTCTGTTTATTCGAGCAGAAAATGAACCTATTCGGTCTGACATCTTCATAAAAATGTTGGAATATTTGATATTTTTGGAATTTGGCACCACGGCCAACGTTTTCAGAGAATCTGGATCAGACCAGCAGAAAGACCAGGACAAGTGGAGTTGGAACCAGAAGTCAGTGTAAATCCTCATGTTTAATCCTTTTGTCCCTTCAGCTCATGTATTCCTCTGTTTCTGCTCTTTCCGGTTCGTAGCACGTGTTTTTAAAGATTTCTAATTTGTGTTTCATTAAAGGTCAACAAGACAAAATGTCTTCTCCCAAAAACATTATAGATTTTTTTCCATCATTTTTGCACTAAATAGCAAAAACCTGTAATTCTGTGAATTATTTTAATCCTTTAGTTGTTATTTATTGCTTAGCGTCACAGTTTTAATCTAAAACACGTTGAGGGGCTGATGATGAGTCGTGAATAAAACAGATTTAATCTGCAAGGTTTTTCTAGATGTTTTCAAGACAAATATATTTATTCTCTTTAACATCTAAGAAGCTGATAAATTCTAAATATGATGCTGTAAATAAAATGATATTAATAAGAAAAAACACTGAAGGAAAATGCACCTTGTTAATCGTTTTAAAAGATAAATAAAATCACTTCTTCATGTGACTGAAAACAGTAAAATCACGTGATCATTTAGCTGATTAATAATCAACAAATTTGGCTGAAAATTTTGTGTAAAAATGTAAATAAAATGTGTGAATTTTTCAGACATTTTAAGCTAAAAGAAAATTTAGTTTGGGAGTAAAAGCTCTTCCCCCCCCCCCCCCCCGGTGCTCCTCACCCCCCAACAACCCCGCGTCCCGCGTATCTGCATTCCTCATCCGGACGCCACAAAGGGACAACTGTTCGATGGTTCAGGTATTCCCCCTCTGATTAGCAACCTGAGCTTCACAGAGCCACACACACACACACACACACACTGCAAACATCAGGACAAAACATAAAAAACTTTGTGACATCCAAAAGAAAAAATGGGATTTATTTCGTTTTTCAACAGTTTAATTTAATTAGTTTTAAAAAAGGAAATTTATTCAGAAAATTTCATTTTGAATAAATAATCTGGTTTTAAACGGATCATTTCTACAGTTTTAATCTAATTTATTTATCAGAAATTAACAGAACTTTTTGCCTGAACCTGAAATATTTCAACATTTTAATTAATAAAAAGTTTTTTCTCTAAAATGATTTTTATTGTTTGATTGAAACCGGAAGTGTCTGAAGCAGGTTTTATTCAGGATAAAAGTAAAGAGAGAAGAAGAGAGGACGTGTGGAGGTCAGAATGACTTACTGACGGAGCTCCGCGCGCTGTCGGCGGCCGCCGCGTGCGCCGCTCCGCGTGCAGGCCGGCGCAGGTGTCCGCGCGCTGCTCCGCGCGGTCTGGAGGTAGCTCTGCCAGAACACGACTTTTCTACCGGACTGGGGGGGGGGGGGTCAGGGCAGAACCCCCCCCCCCCACACACACACACACACACACACTGCGTTAAACAGACCTGAAAGAAGTTTGGTGGAACTTGTTTTGATGAAGATGAAGATGATGAAGATGAAGATGATGGCCACAAAGTTCTGCTTAAACTTGAGGAAGAAACGGACGCGGAGCGCGCGGCGAGGCGGAAAACAGGCTGGTCGTTGGCGGTGTGTGTGCGCGCGGCCGTGCGTGAGGGGGTGTGTTCTCCCTGCAGCAGATGATGCCGCTCACCTTGCCACGGGGTCCGCACGAGATTGGTTGGTTGTCAACGCCCCCCCCCCCCCCGACTCCACATGGAGGCTGCGGGTTTCTTATCTGCGGTGAGCGCGCGCCTCAGATGAAGCTCGCGGACAGCGTCATGGCGGGAAAAAGCTCGGAAGGATCCATCAAATGGCAGCTCTGCTACGACATCTCAGCCAGGACCTGGTGGATGGTAAGCTGCTCCAACTTTCCTCACCCTTCCTCACCCTTCCTCCCGCCGCGGAGGACTTCACTCTCACTGCGCTCAGAGTCCGAACGAGCACGCGGGCCGACCCGGGTCCCCCCCCGGAGTGTCTCCGTCCCCCCCCCCTCGGAGTGTCTCCCCCCTCCCGGACTCCTCGGCGGGGGTCGGCAGGTTGGAAGCCGCATCCAGGCGCGTGTCCGCGGGGACGTCCCGGTCCTTCTTTAACTGGAAGTTTTGCAGCAGAAAGTCTGGCGTTTCCGCGCCGCACGCGCGCTCCACCGCCGCGGCTCCGGCCGCCGCGCGCGGTGCCGCGTCAACAGCTTGTGGTCAGCGAGGCCAGCCGACCTTTGACACCCCCGTCACTGAGGGCGGCGGGAGGGGGGGGGGGGGGGGGGTGAGGTCCGGGCAGGGGGAGAGGAGGGACACCGGGATGGGGGGGATCTGGACCCAGACCCCCGACAGAACCAGACCGGGTCAGGTGGAGTGGTTCCGGTTCGGGTCTTCAGGACAAACAAAGCGACTTTCTTCTGTCCGTAACCGGATCCAGAACTTTCAGTTCCACGCGCGCAGTTTCACCGTCCGGGACAGCGGCGGTTCCGGGATCTGGGTCTGGGTCCTGCCGCTGCTCGGTCGGAGGAGCGCTGGAGATGGTTTTATTATCTTCGTTGTTTCCGTTTTTTTTCTGCTGAAAATGTTTGTTTACTTTTATCAGGGTTGTTGTTGTTTCCAGAAGTTCTGGTTCCGTCCGGTTCTTTTTGTTCTGACGGGTCAAAAGAGGCCGCAGAGGATCCGGATCCTCTGATCCATAATGAGCCTGAAAACCAGTTTTTGACTGAATCCAAACTGGGAGGATTATAAACAACCAGCAGCGTCCCAACATCACTCTGTTCTACTTTTACTTTTCTATTTGATTTTTATTTTAAACTAAAATATTTTTATTTTTTAACTAAAATAAAATAAACCACAAAAAAATTAAATAGTTTTATTTAAAATAAACTAGAAAAATAAAACTTAAATAAACTAAAGAAATAAAACTAAATAGTTTGATAAACTAAATAGTTTTATTTTTCTGGTTTATTTAATTTCAGTTTTATTTTTACTTTTATAAACTGAGAAGAAAAATGACTGAATTTAAAAAATAAAAATGAGAGAAAATGTTGCATTTAGGATGGAAAATAACAGAAAATGGATTTATTAAAGAAAAATCTTGTGCTGTTAAACACAACAAAATGATTTTTGTTTGAAAATAATATTTCTTTAGTTTTCCTGCGGCTGGTTTTTATTGGAGGTGAATCCTGCCGGCAGGACGGAGACCATCATCGTCTCCTTTATTTAAACCCGAAACATTTTGTTTGCCTCCAACAGAACTTTAGAATTAATCTTTTACTTCTGAATTAGTTTTAAATTCTGGAAATGTGTGTGTGTGTGTGTGTGTGAGAGAGAGAGAGAGAGATTATTTTACATTTCATTCACTTTTTTAAAAAAAATCATGTTTTTATCAGAATTTTGCTTTTGTCACGTTTTCTCATCCTGAACAGGTGAGTTATTAGAACCACCTGCAGGTTTTTCACCCCCCCTCCCCCCCCACAGACACACACAGACATACACACACAGACACACACACACACACACATACACAAGGCCTGAAATGATCCGGAATATGAAGCAGCTGAATGATTCCGACCAGGAAAATAAATCTGCTGTGAAGCCGACATGGGGGAGGGGGGTTGGGGGGGGGGGGGGGTCTGATCAGCTGATGCTTCGCTCTCAACGCAGAGCCGATCGATCCAACCTGCTGATTTGTGATCAGGTGTTGACCGTACAGGCCAGCTGTTGCCTAGCCTTCTGATTGGCTGATCGTCTCGCCGAGCTTTCCCACGCTGAACGTTTCACACGGCGGTGTTTTCTGTGGCATCCGAGTCGAGCGTCGACATTTTTCTGAACATTTGCATCCAGCAGACACACAGTCCACCAATCAGAGCCGGTCACGCTGCTTTGTATCGCCATGGTGACCATGCCAGCTGCAGAAGCGGTCTGCTTCAGATCCTGGACTGAACAAGTCGTCCTCGCCACGTCGATCCGTTCACGTCCCGACTTTTCCAGTTTTTATCTGCATGGGTCCCAGAGTGGAGTCTGGGTTCTTCCCGCTCTGCGTGCCGTGACCTCTGAGGTCAGACAGGTGTTTCTGTTTATCTCGTCTCCATGGCAATGCCGTCAGCCGCCTCTTCGAGCTGGTCTGGATTCTGACTACGCCGCTTTTCAGTGAAGTTCCAGCATGTCTATCTGTCCATGTTGCTGCTTTTCCGTCTGTCAGACGTTCTGATCTTTTCTGGTTTTCATCTGTTTTAATGTGAGAATTATTATTTGAAGCTTTAGGAACCCGAGTCTGAGTCCTGGAACCTGGATCCAGACCTGGAAAAAGTCCCGGTCTAACAGGCGAGCCTGCGATGGCTCCGGAGGTCGATGTTCAGGTCAGGAATCAGTCCTTTAACGGCTCTGATGACTCAGAACTTCCATAAATCTGCATGTTAGAGGAGGTTCTGATGGAAGTTGGTGCGGGTCTGAACTTCACCTGAAGGTCAGAGGAGAACTCACCTGAGTCTTCATCCGCTGCAAGAGCAAGTCCAGAATCTGAAAACTAAACCAAACTGGACCTTGTTCAGAATGACACGTCTGAGCTCGGAACCTGTACCTGTAGCACCGGGTACCTGTAGCACCGGGTACATGTAGCACCGGGTACCTGTAGCACCGGGTACATGTAGCACCGGGTACATGTAGCACCGGGTACCTGTAGCACCGGGTACATGTAGCACCGGGTACCTGTAGCACTGGGTACCTGTAGCACCGGGTACCTGTAGCACCGGGTACATGTAGCACCGGGTACCTGTAGCACTGGGTACCTGTAGCACCGGGTACATGTAGCACCGGGTACCTGTAGCACCGGGTACATGTAGCACCGGGTACCTGTAGCACTGGTTACCTGTAGCACCGGGTACCTGTAGCACCGGGTACCTGTAGCACCGGGTACATGTAGCACCGGGTACCTGTAGCACCGGGTACCTGTAGCACCGGTTACCTGTAGCACCGGGTACCTGTAGCACCGGGTACCTGTAGCAACGGGTACCTGTAGCAACGGGTACCTGTAGCAACGGGTACATGTAGCAACGGGTACATGTAGCACTGGGTACATGTAGCACTGGGTACCTGTAGCAACGGGTACCTGTAGCACCGGGTACCTGTAGCAACGGGTACATGTAGCACCGGGTACATGTAGCACCGGGTACCTGTAGCACCGGGTACCTGTAGCATCGGGTACCTGTAGCATCGGGTACATGTAGCACCGGGTACCTGTAGCAACGGGTACCTGTAGCAACGGGTACCTGTAGCAACGGGTACCTGTAGCACCGGGTACCTGTAGCACCGGGTACATGTAGCACCGGGTACATGTGGCACCGGGTACATGTGGCACCGGGTACATGTAGCACCGGGTACATGTAGCACCGGGTACATGTAGCACCGGGTACCTGTAGCACCGGGTACCTGTAGCACCGGGTACATGTAGCACCGGGTACCTGTAGCAACGGGTACCTGTAGCAACGGGTACATGTAGCAACGGGTACATGTAGCACTGGGTACATGTAGCACTGGGTACATGTAGCACTGGGTACATGTAGCACTGGGTACATGTAGCACTGGGTACATGTAGCACCGGGTACCTGTAGCACCGGGTACCTGTAGCACCGGGTACCTGTAGCAACGGGTACCTGTAGCACCGGGTACCTGTAGCACCGGGTACCTGTAGCACCGGGTACATGTAGCACCGGGTACCTGTAGCACCGGGTACATGTAGCACCGGTTACCTGTAGCACCGGGTACCTGTAGCACCGGGTACCTGTAGCACCGGGTACCTGTTGCAATGGGTACATGTAGCAACGGGTACCTGTAGCACCGGGTACCTGTAGCACCGGGTACCTGTAGCACCGGGTACATGTAGCACCGGGTACCTGTAGCAACGGGTACCTGTAGCAACGGGTACATGTAGCACCGGGTACATGTAGCAACGGGTACATGTAGCAACGGGTACATGTAGCACTGGGTACATGTAGCACTGGGTACATGTAGCACTGGGTACATGTAGCAACGGGTACCTGTAGCAACGGGTACCTGTAGCAACGGGTACATGTAGCAACGGGTACATGTAGCAACGGGTACATGTAGCAACGGGTACATGTAGCACTGGGTACATGTAGCAACGGGTACATGTAGCACCGGGTACATGTGGCACCGGGTACATGTGGCACCGGGTACATGTGGCACCGGGTACATGTAGCAACGGGTACATGTAGCACTGGGTACATGTAGCACTGGGTACATGTAGCACTGGGTACCTGTAGCAACGGGTACCTGTAGCACTGGGTACATGTAGCACTGGGTACATGTAGCACTGGGTACATGTAGCAACGGGTACCTGTAGCAACGGGTACATGTAGCAACGGGTACATGTAGCAACGGGTACATGTAGCAACGGGTACATGTAGCAACGGGTACATGTAGCACTGGGTACATGTAGCAACGGGTACATGTAGCAACGGGTACCTGTAGCAACGGGTACCTGTAGCACTGGGTACATGTAGCACCGGGTACCTGTAGCACCGGGTACCTGTAGCACCGGGTACCTGTAGCAACGGGTACCTGTAGCACTGGGTACCTGTAGCACCGGGTACCTGTAGCACCGGGTACCTGTAGCACCGGGTACCTGTAGCACCGGGTACATGTAGCAACGGGTGCATGTAGCAACGGGTACCTGTAGCAACGGGTACCTGTAGCACTGGGTACATGTAGCAACGGGTACCTGTAGCACTGGGTACATGTAGCAACGGGTACATGTAGCAACGGGTACATGTAGCACCGGGTACCTGTAGCACCGGGTACATGTAGCACCGGGTACCCTTAGGTACAGTTCAGGATGACATTCCAGATGTTCCCGACGTTCCCTGTTTTCCCAGTGTTTACAATATTCCCAGCAGATCCAGGTTTCAGCCAAGTCCAGATGGATCCGCCTCCATCTCTTCATCCAATCAGATCCGGTCAGGAAGGGTAACTGCAGCATGTGGAGCTGTGCACATATGTTGATGTAAAATGAAAAAGTTCCTCTAATCATCAGGTAAAATAGTAGAATCTTAGTCTAAACAAAACTAATTGTACATAAAACATATCAAAACGATGTTTAAACCAAAGGGAGCTCGAGCTTCAGGTGAGGTTCACCTGGTGGAAGTTCTGGTCATGTGA
>NC_136626.1:3102159-3105388 GCF_933228915.1 Telmatherina bonti | reverse complement strand
AGTTCTGGTCCAGGTTGTAGTTCTGGTCCTGGTCCAGGTTGTAGTTCTGGTCCTGGTCCAGGGTGTGGTTCTGGTCCTGGTCCAGGTTGTAGTTCTGGTCCAGGTTGTAGTTCTGGTCCAGGTTGTGGTTCTGGTCCTGGTCCAGGTTGTAGTTCTGGTCCAGGTTGTAGTTCTGGTCCTGGTCCAGGTTTTGGTTCTGGTCCTGGTCCAGGTTGTAGTTCTGGTCCAGGTTGTGGTTCTGGTCCTGGTCCAGGTTGTAGTTCTGGTCCAGGTTGTAGTTCTGGTCCTGGTCCAGGTTGTAGTTCTGGTCCAGGTTGTGGTTCTGGTCCTGGTCCAGGTTGTAGTTCTGGTCCAGGTTGTAGTTCTGGTCCAGGTTGTAGTTCTGGTCCTGGTCCAGGTTTTGGTTCTGGTCCTGGTCCAGGTTGTAGTTCTGGTCCAGGTTGTAGTTCTGGTCCTGGTCCAGGTTGTAGTTCTGGTCCTGGTCCAGGTTGTAGTTCTGGTCCAGGTTGTAGTTCTGGTCCAGGTTTTGGTTCTGGTCCTGGTCCAGGTTGTAGTTCTGGTCCAGGTTGTAGTTCTGGTCCAGGTTGTGGTTCTGGTCCTGGTCCAGGTTGTAGTTCTGGTCCAGGTTGTAGTTCTGGTCCTGGTCCAGGTTGTAGTTCTGGTCCAGGTTGTAGTTCTGGTCCTGGTCCAGGTTGTAGTTCTGGTCCAGGTTGTAGTTCTGGTCCAGGTTGTAGTTCTGGTCCAGGTTTTGGTTCTGGTCCTGGTCCAGGTTGTAGTTCTGGTCCAGGTTGTAGTTCTGGTCCAGGTTTTGGTTCTGGTCCTGGTCCAGGTTGTAGTTCTGGTCCAGGTTGTGGTTCTGGTCCTGGTCCAGGTTGTAGTTCTGGTCCAGGGTGTGGTTCTGGTCCTGGTCCAGGTTGTAGTTCTGGTCCAGGTTGTAGTTCTGGTCCAGGTTGTAGTTCTGGTCCTGGTCCAGGTTGTAGTTCTGGTCCAGGTTGTAGTTCTGGTCCTGGTCCAGGTTGTAGTTCTGGTCCTGGTCCAGGTTGTAGTTCTGGTCCAGGTTGTAGTTCTGGTCCTGGTCCAGGTTGTAGTTCTGGTCCAGGTTGTAGTTCTGGTCCAGGTTGTAGTTCTGGTCCAGGTTGTAGTTCTGGTCCTGGTCCAGGTTGTAGTTCTGGTCCTGGTCCAGGTTGTAGTTCTGGTCCAGGGTGTGGTTCTGGTCCTGGTCCAGGTTGTAGTTCTGGTCCAGGTTGTAGTTCTGGTCCTGGTCCAGGTTGTGGTTCTGGTCCTGGTCCAGGTTGTGGTTCTGGTCCAGGTTGTGGTCCTGGTCCAGGTTGTGGTTCTGGTCCAGGTTGTGGTTCTGGTCCAGGTTGTAGTTCTGGTCCTGGTCCAGGTTGTGGTTCTGGTCCAGGTTGTGGTCCTGGTCCAGGTTGTGGTTCTGGTCCAGGTTGTGGTTCTGGTCCAGGTTGTAGTTCTGGTCCTGGTCCAGGTTGTAGTTCTGGTCCTGGTCCAGGTTGTAGTTCTGGTCCAGGTTGTAGTTCTGGTCCTGGTCCAGGTTGTAGTTCTGGTCCAGGTTGTAGTTCTGGTCCAGGTTGTAGTTCTGGTCCTGGTCCAGGTTGTAGTTCTGGTCCTGGTCCAGGTTGTAGTTCTGGTCCAGGTTGTGGTTCTGGTCCTGGTCCAGGTTGTAGTTCTGGTCCAGGTTGTAGTTCTGGTCCAGGTTGTAGTTCTGGTCCTGGTCCAGGTTTTGGTTCTGGTCCTGGTCCAGGTTGTAGTTCTGGTCCAGGTTGTAGTTCTGGTCCTGGTCCAGGTTGTAGTTCTGGTCCTGGTCCAGGTTGTAGTTCTGGTCCAGGTTGTAGTTCTGGTCCAGGTTTTGGTTCTGGTCCTGGTCCAGGTTGTAGTTCTGGTCCAGGTTGTAGTTCTGGTCCAGGTTGTGGTTCTGGTCCTGGTCCAGGTTGTAGTTCTGGTCCAGGTTGTAGTTCTGGTCCTGGTCCAGGTTGTAGTTCTGGTCCAGGTTGTAGTTCTGGTCCTGGTCCAGGTTGTAGTTCTGGTCCAGGTTGTAGTTCTGGTCCAGGTTGTAGTTCTGGTCCAGGTTTTGGTTCTGGTCCTGGTCCAGGTTGTAGTTCTGGTCCAGGTTGTAGTTCTGGTCCAGGTTTTGGTTCTGGTCCTGGTCCAGGTTGTAGTTCTGGTCCAGGTTGTGGTTCTGGTCCTGGTCCAGGTTGTAGTTCTGGTCCAGGGTGTGGTTCTGGTCCTGGTCCAGGTTGTAGTTCTGGTCCAGGTTGTAGTTCTGGTCCAGGTTGTAGTTCTGGTCCTGGTCCAGGTTGTAGTTCTGGTCCAGGTTGTAGTTCTGGTCCTGGTCCAGGTTGTAGTTCTGGTCCTGGTCCAGGTTGTAGTTCTGGTCCAGGTTGTAGTTCTGGTCCTGGTCCAGGTTGTAGTTCTGGTCCAGGTTGTAGTTCTGGTCCAGGTTGTAGTTCTGGTCCAGGTTGTAGTTCTGGTCCTGGTCCAGGTTGTAGTTCTGGTCCTGGTCCAGGTTGTAGTTCTGGTCCAGGGTGTGGTTCTGGTCCTGGTCCAGGTTGTAGTTCTGGTCCAGGTTGTAGTTCTGGTCCTGGTCCAGGTTGTGGTTCTGGTCCTGGTCCAGGTTGTGGTTCTGGTCCAGGTTGTGGTCCTGGTCCAGGTTGTGGTTCTGGTCCAGGTTGTGGTTCTGGTCCAGGTTGTAGTTCTGGTCCTGGTCCAGGTTGTGGTTCTGGTCCAGGTTGTGGTCCTGGTCCAGGTTGTGGTTCTGGTCCAGGTTGTGGTTCTGGTCCAGGTTGTAGTTCTGGTCCTGGTCCAGGTTGTAGTTCTGGTCCTGGTCCAGGTTGTAGTTCTGGTCCAGGTTGTAGTTCTGGTCCTGGTCCAGGTTGTAGTTCTGGTCCAGGTTGTAGTTCTGGTCCAGGTTGTAGTTCTGGTCCTGGTCCAGGTTGTAGTTCTGGTCCTGGTCCAGGTTGTAGTTCTGGTCCAGGGTGTGGTTCTGGTCCTGGTCCAGGTTGTAGTTCTGGTCCAGGTTGTAGTTCTGGTCCTGGTCCAGGTTGTGGTTCTGGTCCAGGTTGTGGTCCTGGTCCAGGTTGTGGTTCTGGTCCAGGTTGTGGTTCTGGTCCAGGTTGTGGTTCTGGTCCAGGTTGTAGTTCTGGTCCAGGTTGTGGTTCTGGTCCAGGTTGTGGTTCTGGTCCTGGTCCAGGTTGTGGTTCTGGTCCAGGTTGTG
>NC_136626.1:3092159-3097159 GCF_933228915.1 Telmatherina bonti | reverse complement strand
TCACGGTGAGTCCCCCAGCATGCTTTGATTGGACAGATTTCTGTTGACTGTCAGAAAGCAGCCAATCAGAGAGGAGAGTAAATAACCCGTCACACTGAGGTGTGTGTGCATTTACACACTCGCTGTGTCAATGTGATGGGAAAAAATTGGAAACATAATCCAGGAATGCCATCTGGTGTGCTTGTGTGTGTGTTTGGGTGTGTGTGTGTGCATGTTCTGGTCGGCGGCCATGTTGCTTTGGCTGCCAGTGGAGGTGTCAGTCTTCAGGCTGTTTGCTCGATTGGCACAAATGGATCGGCGCCACGTCTTTTCCTCAGTAAATATCTGTCGGAGTTCTGGCCCGGAAACACAGTGGCTCCAAACATTCCCGTCCTCCCATGTCTCTGCGTGTTAATGACACATCCAGCTTCCCAGAAAATAACTAATCTGTTGCTAATCCGGAATCTGTCGGATTGATCGTCGTTCCTTCCCTCAGAGGATCAAACTGGCAGAGAAACATTCAGGATGAAAACCGGGAATCTGATCTGAGGTTTCCGTCCTCTTCCATTTTCTCCTACGTCTGCTTGTTCCGTTTCACTCTGCGGGGAAAGATCGGCTTCGTATCAGGACGTGTCCCCGTAACGAGACGTGTCCCCGTATCAGGACGTGTCCCCGTATCGAGACGTGTCCCCGTATCAGGACGTGTCCCCGTAACGAGACGTGTCCCCGTAACGAGACGTGTCCCCGTATCAGGACGTGTCCCCGTATCAGGACGTGTCCCCGTGAACGAGATGTGTCCCCGTATCAGGACGTGTCCCCGTAACGAGACGTGTCCCCGTATCAGGACGTGTCCCCGTATCAGGACGTGTCCCCCTGAACGAGATGTGTCCCCGTATCAGGACGTGTCCCCGTAACGAGACGTGTCCCC
This sequence comes from Telmatherina bonti, assembly GCF_933228915.1. Classification (NCBI taxonomy): domain Eukaryota; kingdom Metazoa; phylum Chordata; class Actinopteri; order Atheriniformes; family Telmatherinidae; genus Telmatherina; species Telmatherina bonti. Next base: position 3,096,252 of record NC_136626.1, on the reverse strand, counting down.
GTATCAGGACGTGTCCCCGTAACAAGACATGTCCCCGTATCAGGACGTGTCCCCGTAACGAGACGTGTCCCCGTATCAGGACGTGTCCCCGTAACGAGACGTGTCCCTGTAACGAGACGTGTCCCCGTATCAGGACGTGTTCCCGTAACGAGACGTGTCCCCGTATCAGGACGTGTCCCCGTAACGAGACGTGTCCCCGTATCAGGACTTGTCTCCGTATCAGGACAAATGCTCATATCGGGACGTGTCCCCGTAACGAGACATGTCCCCGTATCGCGACGTGTCTCCGTATTGGGACGTGTCCCCATACCGGGACGTGTCCCCGTACCGGGATGTGTCCCCGTATTGCGACGTGTCTCCGTATTGCGACGTGTCTCCGTATTGGGACGTGTCTCCGTATCAGGATGTGTCCCCATATCTCGACGTGTCCCTGTAACGAGACGTGTCCCCGTATCAGGACGTGTCCCCGTATCGCGACGTGTCCCCGTATCGCGACGTGTCCCCGTATCAGGAAGTGTCCCCGTAACGAGACGTGTCCCCGTAACGAGACGTGTCCCTGTAACAGGACATGTCCCTGTAACAGGACGTGTCCCTGTAACAGGACGTGTCCCCGTATCAGGACGTGTGCCCGTAACGAGACGTGTCCCCGTATCAGGACGTGTGCCCGTAACGAGACGTGTCCCCGTATCAGGACGTGTCCCCGTAACGAGACGTGTCCCCGTATCAGGACGTGTCCCCGTATCAGGACGTGTCCCCGTAACGAGACGTGTCCCTGTAACAGGACGTGTCCCCGTATAAGGACGTGTCCCCGTAACGAGACGTGTTTCCCGTATCAGGACGTGTCCCTGTAACAGGACGTGTCCCCGTATCAGGACGTGTCCCCGTATCAGGACGTGTGCCCGTATCAGGACGTGTCCCCGTAACGAGACGTGTCCCCGTATCAGGACGTGTGCCCGTAACGAGACGTGTCCCCGTATCAGGACGTGTCCCCGTAACGAGACGTGTTTCCCGTATCAGGACGTGTCCCTGTAACAGGACGTGTCCCCGTATCAGGACGTGTCCCCGTATCAGGACGTGTGCCCGTATCAGGACGTGTGCCCGTAACGAGACGTGTCCCCGTATCAGGACGTGTCCCCGTAACGAGACGTGTCCCCGTATCAGGACGTGTCCCCGTAACGAGACGTGTCCCTGTAACGAGACGTGTCCCCGTATCAGGACGTGTTCCCGTAACGAGACGTGTCCCCGTATCAGGACGTGTCCCCGTAACGAGATGTGTCCCCGTATCAGGACGTGTTCCCGTAACGAGACGTGTCCCCGTATCAGGACGTGTCCCCGTAACGAGACGTGTCCCCGTATCAGGCCGTGTCCCCGTATCAGGCCGTGTCCCCGTATCAGGACGTGTCCCCGTATCGGGACGTGTCTCCGTATTGTGACGTGTCCCCGTATCAGGATGTGTCTCTGTATTGGGACGTGTCCCCATATCGGGACGTGTCCCCGTACTGGGACGTGTCCCCGTATCGGGACGTGTCCCCATACCGGGACGTGTCCCCGTATTGCGACGTGTCCCCGTATTGCGACGTGTCCCCGTATTGTGACGTGTCTCCGTATTGCGACGTGTCCCCATATCGGGACGTGTCCCCGTATCGGGACATGTCCCCGTATCGCGACGTGTCTCCGTATTGGGACGTGTCCCCATACCGGGACGTGTCCCCGTACCGGGATGTGTCCCCGTATTGCGACGTGTCTCCGTATTGCGACGTGTCTCCGTATTGGGTCGTGTCTCCGTATCAGGATGTGTCCCCATATCTCGACGTGTCCCTGTAACGAGACGTGTCCCCGTATCAGGACGTGTCCCCGTATCAGGACGTGTCCCCGTATCGCGACGTGTCCCCGTATCGCGACGTGTCCCCGTAACGAGACGTGTCCCTGTAACAGGACATGTCCCTGTAACAGGACGTGTCCCTGTAACAGGACGTGTCCCCGTATCAGGACGTGTGCCCGTAACGAGACGTGTCCCCGTATCAGGACGTGTGCCCGTAACGAGACGTGTCCCCGTATCAGGACGTGTCCCCGTAACGAGACGTGTCCCCGTATCAGGACGTGTCCCCGTAACGAGACGTGTCCCCGTATCAGGACGTGTCCCCGTAACGAGACGTGTCCCTGTAACAGGACGTGTCCCCGTATAAGGACGTGTCCCCGTAACGAGACGTGTTTCCCGTATCAGGACGTGTCCCTGTAACAGGACGTGTCCCCGTATCAGGACGTGTCCCCGTATCAGGACGTGTGCCCGTATCAGGACGTGTCCCCGTAACGAGACGTGTCCCCGTATCAGGACGTGTGCCCGTAACGAGACGTGTCCCCGTATCAGGACGTGTCCCCGTAACGAGACGTGTTTCCCGTATCAGGACGTGTCCCTGTAACAGGACGTGTCCCCGTATCAGGACGTGTGCCCGTATCAGGACGTGTCCCTGTAACAGGACGTGTCCCCGTATCAGGACGTGTGCCCGTAACGAGACGTGTCCCCGTATCAGGACGTGTCCCCGTAACGAGACGTGTCCCCGTATCAGGACGTGTCCCCGTAACGAGACGTGTGCCCGTAACGAGACGTGTCCCCGTATCAGGACGTGTCCCCTTAACGAGACGTGTTTCCCGTATCAGGCCGTGTCCCCGTATCAGGACGTGTCCCCGTATCAGGCCGTGTCCCCGTATCAGGACGTGTCCCCGTATCAGGCCGTGTCCCCGTATCAGGACGTGTCCCCGTAACGAGACGAGTCCCCGTATCAGGACGTGTCCCTGTAACAGGACATGTGCCCGTAACGAGACGTGTCCCCGTATCAGGACGTGTCCCCGTAACGAGACGTGTTTCCCGTATCAGGCCGTGTCCCCGTATCAGGACGTGTCCCTGTAACAGGACGTGTGCCCGTAACGAGACGTGTCCCCGTATCAGGACGTGTCCCCGTAACGAGACGTGTTTCCCGTATCAGGACGTGTCCCCGTATCAGGCCGTGTCCCCGTATCAGGACGTGTCCCCGTATCAGGACGTGTCCCCGTAACGAGACGTGTCCCCGTATCAGGCCGTGTCCCCGTATCAGGACGTGTCCCCGTAACGAGACGTGTTTCCCGTATCAGGCCGTGTCCCCGTATCAGGACGTGTCCCTGTAACAGGACGTGTGCCCGTAACGAGACGTGTTTCCCGTATCAGGACGTGTCCCCGTATCAGGCCGTGTCCCCGTATCAGGCCGTGTCCCCGTAATGAGACGTGTCCCCGTATCAGGACGTGTCCCCGTAACGAGACGTGTTTCCCGTATCAGGACGTGTCCCCGTATCAGGCCGTGTCCCCGTAACGAGACGTGTTTCCCGTATCAGGCCGTGTCCCCGTATCAGGACGTGTCCCTGTAACAGGACGTGTCCCCGTATCAGGACGTGTCCCCGTAACGAGACGTGTCCCCGTATCAGGACGTGTCCCCGTAATGAGACGTGTCCCCGTATCAGGACGTGTCCCTGTAACAGGACGTGTGCCCGTAACGAGACGTGTCCCCGTATCAGGACGTGTCCCCGTAACGAGACGTGTCCCCGTAACGAGACGTGTTTCCCGTATCAGGCTGTGTCCCCGTATCAGGCTGTGTCCCCGTATCAGGACGTGTCCCCGTATCAGGACGTGTCCCCGTAATGAGACGTGTCCCCGTATCAGGACGTGTCCCCGTAACAGGACGTGTGCCCGTAACGAGACGTGTCCCCGTATCAGGACGTGTCCCCGTAACGAGACGTGTCCCCGTATCAGGACGTGTCCCCGTAACGAGACGTGTTTCCCGTATCAGGACGTGTGCCCGTAACGAGACGTGTCCCCGTATCAGGACGTGTCCCCGTAACGAGACGTGTCCCCGTATCAGGACGTGTCCCCGTAACGAGACGTGTTTCCCGTATCAGGCCGTGTCCCCGTATCAGGACGTGTCCCCGTATCAGGACGTGTCCCCGTAACGAGACGTGTTTCCCGTATCAGGCCGTGTCCCCGTATCAGGACGTGTCCCTGTAACAGGACGTGTGCCCGTAACGAGACGTGTTTCCCGTATCAGGACGTGTCCCCGTATCAGGC
>NC_136626.1:3057159-3087159 GCF_933228915.1 Telmatherina bonti | reverse complement strand
CCCACTGGGGCCAGGCAGACTGCCCAGAACGGCCCAGGCCCTTCAGGTCCAGATGTCTGAAGGGACCCAAAGAAACTGGGTCCTCCCAGTTCCTGTTAGAACCACAACAGCCATCAGAGGTTCTGCAGCAGATGCAGAGATCCAGATGTTTCCGTCGGCTCCGAGGTCACTCCAGAGGATTGTTGAGTCTGCGCCCCGAGCTCTGCCTGTCAGACGCCTCCGTCTGTGACTGACAGGTGACAAGAGACGCCAAGAGACGTCCAAACAGAGCAGGAAGATCCGCCTCGTGACCTCCGATCCGCCGCTCGGTGTCAGAATCACAGGATTACGTCATCGTGAGAGTTAACGCTTGCTGTGCTGCAATCTGGCACACATGGACACGTCCCCTCTGCTTCGCACTGACCTTTTTATCTAAGATGTGTCTTCTGCTCATCTTCATTTGAAGTTTAAGTAAAAAACATAAAATATTAGACGATAAGGAAACATCGGAGAAGTGATAAGGAAACATGAGGAGGAGATAAGGAAACATCGGAGAAGTGATAAGGAAACATGAGGAGGAGATAACGAAACATCGGAGAAGTGATAAGGAAACATGAGGAGGCGATGAGGAAACATCGGAGAAGTGATAAGGAAACATGAGGAGGCGATGAGGAAACATCGGAGAGGCGATGAGGAAACATCGGAGAGGCGATGAGGAAACATGGGGAAGAGATGAGGAAACATCGGAGAAGTGATAAGGAAACATGAGGAGGAGATAAAACATCGGAGAAGTGATAAGGAAACATGAGGAGGCGATGAGGAAACATCGGAGAGGCGATGAGGAAACATGGGGAAGAGATGAGGAAACATCGGAGAGGCGATGAGGAAACATGGGGAAGAGATGAGGAAACATCGGAGAGGCGATGAGGAAACATCGGAGAGGCGATGAGGAAACATGGGGAAGAGATGAGGAAACATGGGGAAGAGATGAGGAAACATGGGGAAGGGATGAGGAAACATGGGGAAGAGATGAGGAATCATGGGGAAGGGATGAGGAAACATGGGGAAAAGATGGGGAAACATGGGGAAAAGATGAGGAAACATGGGGAAAAGATGAGGAAACATGGGGAAGGGATGAGGAAACATGGGGAAAAGATGAGGAAACATGGTGAAGCGGTGAGGAAACATGGGGAAGGGATGAGGAAACATGGGGAAGCGGTGAGGAAACATGCGGAAGAGATGAGGAAACATGGGGAAGAGATGAGGAAACATGGGGAAGAGATGGGGAAACATCGGAGAGGCGATGAGGAAACATCGGAGAGGCGATGAGGAAACATGGGGAAGAGATGAGGAAACATGGGGAAGGGATGAGGAAACATGGGGAAGGGATGAGGAAACATGGGGAACAGATGAGGAAACATGGGGAAAAGATGAGGAAACATGGGGAAGGGATGAGGAAACATGAGGAGGAGATAAGGAAACATCGGAGAAGTGATAAGGAAACATGAGGAGGAGATAACGAAACATCGGAGAAGTGATAAGGAAACATGAGGAGGCGATGAGGAAACATCGGAGAAGTGATAAGGAAACATGAGGAGGAGATAAGGAAACATCGGAGAAGTGATAAGGAAACATGAGGAGGCGATGAGGAAACATCGGAGAAGTGATAAGGAAACATGAGGAGGAGATAACGAAACATCGGAGAAGTGATAAGGAAACATGAGGAGGCGATGAGGAAACATCGGAGAAGTGATAAGGAAACATGAGGAGGAGATAACGAAACATCGGAGAAGTGATAAGGAAACATGAGGAGGCGATGAGGAAACATCGGAGAAGTGATAAGGAAACATGAGGAGGCGATGAGGAAACATCGGAGAGGCGATGAGGAAACATCGGAGAGGCGATGAGGAAACATGGGGAAGAGATGAGGAAACATCGGAGAAGTGATAAGGAAACATGAGGAGGAGATAACAAAACATCGGAGAAGTGATAAGGAAACATGAGGAGGCGATGAGGAAACATCGGAGAAGTGATAAGGAAACATGAGGAGGCGATGAGGAAACATCGGAGAGGCGATGAGGAAACATGGGGAAGAGATGAGGAAACATCGGAGAGGCGATGAGGAAACATGGGGAAGAGATGAGGAAACATCGGAGAGGCGATGAGGAAACATCGGAGAGGCGATGAGGAAACATGGGGAAGAGATGAGGAAACATGGGGAAGAGATGAGGAAACATGGGGAAGGGATGAGGAAACATGGGGAAGAGATGAGGAATCATGGGGAAGGGATGAGGAAACATGGGGAAGCGATTAGGAAACATCGGAGAGGCGATGAGGAAACATCGTAGAGGCGATGAGGAAACATGGGGAAGAGATGAGGAAACATGGGGAAGAGATGAGGAAACATGGGGAAGAGATGAGGAAACATGGGGAAGGGATGAGGAAACATGGCGAAGAGATGAGGAAACATGGGGAAAAGATGAGGAAACATGGGGAAGAGATGAGGAAACATGGGGAAGGGATGAGGAAACATGGGGAAGAGATGAGGAAACATGGGGAAGGGATGAGGAAACATGGGGAAAAGATGAGGAAACATGGGGAAGCGGTGAGGAAACATGGGGAAGCGGTGAGGAAACATGCGGAAGCGGTGAGGAAACATGCGGAAGAGATGAGGAAACATGGGGAAGGGATGAGGAAACATGGGGAAGCGATGAGGAAACATGGGGAAGGGATGAGGAAACATGGGGAAAAGATGAGGAAACATGGGGAAGGGATGAGGAAACATCGGAGAGGCGATGAGGAAACATCGGAGAGGCGATGAGGAAACATGGGGAAGAGATGAGGAAACATCGGAGAGGCGATGAGGAAACATGGGGAAGAGATGAGGAAACATGGGGAAGGGATGAGGAAACATGGGGAAGAGATGAGGAAACATGGGGAAAAGATGAGGAAACATGGGGAAGGGATGAGGAAACATGGGGAAAAGATGAGGAAACATGGGGAAGGGATGAGGAAACATGGGGAAGGGATGAGGAAACATTGGAGAGGCGATGAGGAAACATCGGAGAGGCGATGAGGAAACATGGGGAAGAGATGAGGAAACATCGGAGAGGCGATGAGGAAACATCGGAGAGGCGATGAGGAAACATGGGGAAGAGATGAGGAAACATGGGGAAGGGATGAGGAAACATGGGGAAGCGATGAGGAAACATGGGGAAGAGATGGGGAAACATCGGAGAGGCGATGAGGAAACATCGGAGAGGCGATGAGGAAACATGGGGAAGAGATGAGGAAACATGGAGAAGGGATGAGGAAACATGGGGAAGAGATGAGGAAACATGGGGAAGGGATGAGGAAACATGGGGAAGAGATGAGGAAACATGGGGAAAAGATGAGGAAACATGGGGAAGGGATGAGGAAACATGGGGAAGAGATGAGGAAACATGGGGAAGAGATGGGGAAACATGGGGAAAAGATGAGGAAACATGGGGAAAAGATGAGGAAACATGGGGAAGCGGTGAGGAAACATGGGGAAGGGATGAGGAAACATGCGGAAGAGATGAGGAAACATGGGGAAAAGATGAGGAAACATGGGGAAGGGATGAGGAAACATGGGGAAAAGATGAGGAAACATGGGAAAGCGGTGAGGAAACATGGGGAGGGGATGAGGAAACATGGAGAGGCGGTGAGGAAACATGCGGAAGAGATGAGGAAACATGGGGAAGAGATGAGGAAACATGGGGAAAAGATGAGGAAACATGGGGAAGGGATGAGGAAACATGCGGAAAAGATGAGGAAACATGGGGAAGGGATGAGGAAACATGGGGAAAAGATGAGGAAACATGGGGAAGGGATGAGGAAACATGGGGAAGCGATGAGGAAACATGGGGAAGGGATGAGGAAACATGGGGAAGCGGTGAGGAAACATGCGGAAGAGATGAGGAAACATGGGGAAGAGATGAGGAAACATGGGGAAAAGATGAGGAAACATGGGGAAGGGATGAGGAAACATGCGGAAAAGATGAGGAAACATGGGGAAGGGATGAGGAAACATGGGGAAGGGATGAGGAAACATGGGGAAGAGATGAGGAAACATGGGGAAGCGGTGAGGAAACATGGGGAAGGGATGAGGAAACATGGGGAAGCGGTGAGGAAACATGCGGAAGAGATGAGGAAACATGGGGAAGAGATGAGGAAACATGGGGAAGGGATGAGGAAACATGCGGAAAAGATGAGGAAACATGGGGAAGGGATGAGGAAACATGGGGAAAAGATGGGGAAACATGGGGAAAAGATGAGGAAACATGGGGAAAAGATGAGGAAACATGGGGAAGGGATGAGGAAACATGGGGAAAAGATGAGGAAACATGGTGAAGCGGTGAGGAAACATGGGGAAGGGATGAGGAAACATGGGGAAGCGGTGAGGAAACATGCGGAAGAGATGAGGAAACATGGGGAAGAGATGAGGAAACATGGGGAAGAGATGGGGAAACATCGGAGAGGCGATGAGGAAACATCGGAGAGGCGATGAGGAAACATGGGGAAGAGATGAGGAAACATGTGGAAGGGATGAGGAAACATGGGGAAGAGATGAGGAAACATGGGGAAAAGATGAGGAAACATGGGGAAAAGATGAGGAAACATGGGGAAGGGATGAGGAAACATGCGGAAAAGATGAGGAAACATGGGGAAGGGATGAGGAAACATGGGGAAAAGATGGGGAAACATGGGGAAAAGATGAGGAAACATGGGGAAAAGATGAGGAAACATGGGGAAGGGATGAGGAAACATGGGGAAAAGATGAGGAAACATGGTGAAGCGATGAGGAAACATGGGGAAGGGATGAGGAAACATGGGGAAGCGGTGAGGAAACATGCGGAAGAGATGAGGAAACATGGGGAAGAGATGAGGAAACATGGGGAAGAGATGGGGAAACATCGGAGAGGCGATGAGGAAACATCGGAGAGGCGATGAGGAAACATGGGGAAGAGATGAGGAAACATGGGGAAGGGATGAGGAAACATGGGGAAGAGATGAGGAAACATGGGGAAAAGATGAGGAAACATGGGGAAGGGATGAGGAAACATGGGGAAAAGATGAGGAAACGTGGGGAGAGGATGAGGAAACATGGGGAAGGGATGAGGAAACATCGGAGAGGCGATGAGGAAACATGGGGAAGAGATGAGGAAACATCGGAGAGGCGATGAGGAAACATCGGAGAGGCGATGAGGAAACATCGGAGAGGCGATGAGGAAACATCGAAGAGGCGATGAGGAAACATGGGGAAGAGATGAGGAAACATCGGAGAGGCGATGAGGAAACATGGGGAAGAGATGAGGAATCATGGGGAAGGGATGAGGAAACATGGGGAAGAGATGGGGAAACATGGGGAAGCGATTAGGAAACATCGGAGAGGCGATGAGGAAACATGGGGAAGAGATGAGGAAACATGGGGAAGAGATGAGGAAACATGGGGAAAAGATGAGGAAACATGGGGAAGGGATGAGGAAACATGGGGAAGGGATGAGGAAACATGGGGAAAAGATGAGGAAACATGGGGAAGGGATGAGGAAACATGGGGAAGAGATGAGGAAACATGGGGAAGGGATGAGGAAACATGGGGAAGAGATGAGGAAACATGGGGAAAAGATGAGGAAACATGGGGAAGCGGTGAGGAAACATGGGGAAGAGATGAGGAAACATGGGGAAGCGGTGAGGAAACATGCAGAAGAGATGAGGAAACATGGGGAAGGGATGAGGAAACATGGGGAAGCGATGAGGAAACATGCGGAAAAGATGAGGAAACATGGGGAAGAGATGAGGAAACATGGGGAAAAGATGAGGAAACATGGGGAGGGGATGAGGAAACATGGGGAAGCGATGAGGAAACATGGGGAAAAGATGAGGAAACATGGGGAAAAGATGAGGAAACATGGGGAAAAGATGAGGAAACATGGGGAAGGGATGAGGAAACATGGGGAAGCGATGAGGAAACATGCGGAAAAGATGAGGAAACATGGGGAAGAGATGAGGAAACATGGGGAAAAGATGAGGAAACATGGGGAGGGGATGAGGAAACATGGGGAAGCGATGAGGAAACATGGGGAAAAGATGAGGAAACATGGGGAAAAGATGAGGAAACATGGGGAACAGATGAGGAAACATGGGGAAGGGATGAGGAAACATGGGGAAGCGATGAGGAAACATGCGGAAAAGATGAGGAAACATGGGGAAGCGATGAGGAAACATGGGGAAAAGATGAGGAAACATGGGGAAAAGATGAGGAAACATGGGGAAAAGATGAGGAAACATGGGGAAGGGATGAGGAAACATGGGGAAGCGATGAGGAAACATGCGGAAGAGATGAGGAAACATGGGGAAGGGATGAGGAAACATGGGGAAGCGATGAGGAAACATGCGGAAAAGATGAGGAAACATGGGGAAGAGATGAGGAAACATGGGGAAAAGATGAGGAAACATGGGGAGGGGATGAGGAAACATGGGGAAGCGATGAGGAAACATGGGGAAAAGATGAGGAAACATGGGGAAGAGATGAGGAAACATGGGGAAAAGATGAGGAAACATGGGGAAGGGATGAGGAAACATGGGGAAGCGATGAGGAAACATGGGGAAAAGATGAGGAAACATGGGGAAAAGATGAGGAAACATGGGGAAGAGATTGGGAAACATGGGGAAGGGATGAGGAAACATGGGGAAAAGATGGGGAAACATGGGGAAAAGATGAGGAAACATGGGGAAAAGATGAGGAAACATGGGGAAGGGATGAGGAAACATGGGGAAAAGATGAGGAAACATGGGGAAGAGATGGGGAAACATGGGGAAAAGATGAGGAAACATGGGGAAGGGATGAGGAAACATGGGGAAGGGATGAGGAAACATGGGGAAAAGATGAGGAAACATGGGGAAGGGATGAGGAAACATGGGGAAGGGATGAGGAAACATGGGGAAGAGATGGGGAAACATGGGGAAAAGATGAGGAAACATGGGGAAGGGATGAGGAAACATGGGGAAGGGATGAGGAAACATGGGGAAAAGATGAGGAAACATGGGGAAGGGATGAGGAAACATGGGGAAGGGATGAGGAAACATGGGGAAGCGATGAGGAAACATGCGGAAAAGATGAGGAAACATGGGGAAGCGATGAGGAAACATGGGGAAAAGATGAGGAAACATGGGGAAAAGATGAGGAAACATGGGGAAAAGATGAGGAAACATGGGGAAGGGATGAGGAAACATGGGGAAGCGATGAGGAAACATGCGGAAGAGATGAGGAAACATGGGGAAGGGATGAGGAAACATGGGGAAGCGATGAGGAAACATGCGGAAAAGATGAGGAAACATGGGGAAGAGATGAGGAAACATGGGGAAAAGATGAGGAAACATGGGGAGGGGATGAGGAAACATGGGGAAGCGATGAGGAAACATGGGGAAAAGATGAGGAAACATGGGGAAGAGATGAGGAAACATGGGGAAAAGATGAGGAAACATGGGGAAGGGATGAGGAAACATGGGGAAGCGATGAGGAAACATGGGGAAAAGATGAGGAAACATGGGGAAAAGATGAGGAAACATGGGGAAGAGATTGGGAAACATGGGGAAGGGATGAGGAAACATGGGGAAAAGATGGGGAAACATGGGGAAAAGATGAGGAAACATGGGGAAAAGATGAGGAAACATGGGGAAGGGATGAGGAAACATGGGGAAAAGATGAGGAAACATGGGGAAGAGATGGGGAAACATGGGGAAAAGATGAGGAAACATGGGGAAGGGATGAGGAAACATGGGGAAGGGATGAGGAAACATGGGGAAAAGATGAGGAAACATGGGGAAGGGATGAGGAAACATGGGGAAGGGATGGGGAAACATGGGGAAGAGATGGGGAAACATGGGGAAAAGATGAGGAAACATGGGGAAGGGATGAGGAAACATGGGGAAGGGATGAGGAAACATGGGGAAAAGATGAGGAAACATGGGGAAGGGATGAGGAAACATGGGGAAAAGATGAGGAAACATGGGGAAAAGATGAGGAAACATGGGGAAGAGATGAGGAAACATGGGGAAGGGATGAGGAAACATGGGGAAGGGATGAGGAAACATGGGGAAAAGATGAGGAAACATGGGGAAAAGATGAGGAAACATGGGAAAGCGGTGAGGCAACATGGGGAGGGGATGAGGAAACATGGGGAAGCGGTGAGGAAACATGCGGAAGAGATGAGGAAACATGGGGAAGGGATGAGGAAACATGGGGAAGCGATGAGGAAACATGGGGAAAAGATGAGGAAACATGGGGAAGGGATGAGGAAACATGGGGAATGGATGAGGAAACATGGGGAAGCGATGAGGAAACATGGGGAAAAGATGAGGAAACATGGGGAAAAGATGAGGAAACTTGGGGAAGAGATGAGGAAACATGGGGAAGGGATGAGGAAACATGGGGAAGAGATGAGGAAACATGGGGAAAAGATCAGGAAACATGGGGAAGGGATGAGGAAACATGGGGAAGCGATGAGGAAACATGGGGAAGAGATGAGGAAACATGGGGAAAAGATGAGGAAACATGGGGAAGGGATGAGGAAACATGGGGAAAAGATGAGGAAACATGAGGAAGCGATGAGGAAACATGGGGAAAAGATGAGGAAACATGGGGAAGGGATGAGGAAACATGGGGAAAAGATGAGGAAACATGGGGAAGGGATGAGGAAACATGGGGAAAAGATGAGGAAACATGGGGAAGGGATGAGGAAACATGGGGAAAAGATGAGGAAACATGAGGAAGGGATGAGGAAACATCGGAGAGGCGATGAGGAAACATGGGGAAAAGATGAGGAAACATGGGGAAGGGATGAGGAAACATCGAAGAGGCGATGAGGAAACATGGGGAAGAGATGAGGAAACATCGGAGAGGCGATGAGGAAACATGGGGAAGAGATGAGGAATCATGGGGAAGGGATGAGGAAACATGGGGAAGAGATGGGGAAACATGGGGAAGCGATTAGGAAACATCGGAGAGGCGATGAGGAAACATGGGGAAGAGATGAGGAAACATGGGGAAGAGATGAGGAAACATGGGGAAAAGATGAGGAAACATGGGGAAGGGATGAGGAAACATGGGGAAGGGATGAGGAAACATGGGGAAAAGATGAGGAAACATGGGGAAGGGATGAGGAAACATGGGGAAGAGATGAGGAAACATGGGGAAGGGATGAGGAAACATGGGGAAGAGATGAGGAAACATGGGGAAAAGATGAGGAAACATGGGGAAGCGGTGAGGAAACATGGGGAAGAGATGAGGAAACATGGGGAAGCGGTGAGGAAACATGCAGAAGAGATGAGGAAACATGGGGAAGGGATGAGGAAACATGGGGAAGCGATGAGGAAACATGCGGAAAAGATGAGGAAACATGGGGAAGAGATGAGGAAACATGGGGAAAAGATGAGGAAACATGGGGAGGGGATGAGGAAACATGGGGAAGCGATGAGGAAACATGGGGAAAAGATGAGGAAACATGGGGAAAAGATGAGGAAACATGGGGAAAAGATGAGGAAACATGGGGAAGGGATGAGGAAACATGGGGAAGCGATGAGGAAACATGCGGAAAAGATGAGGAAACATGGGGAAGAGATGAGGAAACATGGGGAAAAGATGAGGAAACATGGGGAGGGGATGAGGAAACATGGGGAAGCGATGAGGAAACATGGGGAAAAGATGAGGAAACATGGGGAAAAGATGAGGAAACATGGGGAACAGATGAGGAAACATGGGGAAGGGATGAGGAAACATGGGGAAGCGATGAGGAAACATGCGGAAAAGATGAGGAAACATGGGGAAGCGATGAGGAAACATGGGGAAAAGATGAGGAAACATGGGGAAAAGATGAGGAAACATGGGGAAAAGATGAGGAAACATGGGGAAGGGATGAGGAAACATGGGGAAGCGATGAGGAAACATGCGGAAGAGATGAGGAAACATGGGGAAGGGATGAGGAAACATGGGGAAGCGATGAGGAAACATGCGGAAAAGATGAGGAAACATGGGGAAGAGATGAGGAAACATGGGGAAAAGATGAGGAAACATGGGGAGGGGATGAGGAAACATGGGGAAGCGATGAGGAAACATGGGGAAAAGATGAGGAAACATGGGGAAGAGATGAGGAAACATGGGGAAAAGATGAGGAAACATGGGGAAGGGATGAGGAAACATGGGGAAGCGATGAGGAAACATGGGGAAAAGATGAGGAAACATGGGGAAAAGATGAGGAAACATGGGGAAGAGATTGGGAAACATGGGGAAGGGATGAGGAAACATGGGGAAAAGATGGGGAAACATGGGGAAAAGATGAGGAAACATGGGGAAAAGATGAGGAAACATGGGGAAGGGATGAGGAAACATGGGGAAAAGATGAGGAAACATGGGGAAGAGATGGGGAAACATGGGGAAAAGATGAGGAAACATGGGGAAGGGATGAGGAAACATGGGGAAGGGATGAGGAAACATGGGGAAAAGATGAGGAAACATGGGGAAGGGATGAGGAAACATGGGGAAGGGATGAGGAAACATGGGGAAGAGATGGGGAAACATGGGGAAAAGATGAGGAAACATGGGGAAGGGATGAGGAAACATGGGGAAGGGATGAGGAAACATGGGGAAAAGATGAGGAAACATGGGGAAGGGATGAGGAAACATGGGGAAGGGATGAGGAAACATGGGGAAGCGATGAGGAAACATGCGGAAAAGATGAGGAAACATGGGGAAGCGATGAGGAAACATGGGGAAAAGATGAGGAAACATGGGGAAAAGATGAGGAAACATGGGGAAAAGATGAGGAAACATGGGGAAGGGATGAGGAAACATGGGGAAGCGATGAGGAAACATGCGGAAGAGATGAGGAAACATGGGGAAGGGATGAGGAAACATGGGGAAGCGATGAGGAAACATGCGGAAAAGATGAGGAAACATGGGGAAGAGATGAGGAAACATGGGGAAAAGATGAGGAAACATGGGGAGGGGATGAGGAAACATGGGGAAGCGATGAGGAAACATGGGGAAAAGATGAGGAAACATGGGGAAGAGATGAGGAAACATGGGGAAAAGATGAGGAAACATGGGGAAGGGATGAGGAAACATGGGGAAGCGATGAGGAAACATGGGGAAAAGATGAGGAAACATGGGGAAAAGATGAGGAAACATGGGGAAGAGATTGGGAAACATGGGGAAGGGATGAGGAAACATGGGGAAAAGATGGGGAAACATGGGGAAAAGATGAGGAAACATGGGGAAAAGATGAGGAAACATGGGGAAGGGATGAGGAAACATGGGGAAAAGATGAGGAAACATGGGGAAGAGATGGGGAAACATGGGGAAAAGATGAGGAAACATGGGGAAGGGATGAGGAAACATGGGGAAGGGATGAGGAAACATGGGGAAAAGATGAGGAAACATGGGGAAGGGATGAGGAAACATGGGGAAGGGATGGGGAAACATGGGGAAGAGATGGGGAAACATGGGGAAAAGATGAGGAAACATGGGGAAGGGATGAGGAAACATGGGGAAGGGATGAGGAAACATGGGGAAAAGATGAGGAAACATGGGGAAGGGATGAGGAAACATGGGGAAAAGATGAGGAAACATGGGGAAAAGATGAGGAAACATGGGGAAGAGATGAGGAAACATGGGGAAGGGATGAGGAAACATGGGGAAGGGATGAGGAAACATGGGGAAAAGATGAGGAAACATGGGGAAAAGATGAGGAAACATGGGAAAGCGGTGAGGCAACATGGGGAGGGGATGAGGAAACATGGGGAAGCGGTGAGGAAACATGCGGAAGAGATGAGGAAACATGGGGAAGGGATGAGGAAACATGGGGAAGCGATGAGGAAACATGGGGAAAAGATGAGGAAACATGGGGAAGGGATGAGGAAACATGGGGAATGGATGAGGAAACATGGGGAAGCGATGAGGAAACATGGGGAAAAGATGAGGAAACATGGGGAAAAGATGAGGAAACTTGGGGAAGAGATGAGGAAACATGGGGAAGGGATGAGGAAACATGGGGAAGAGATGAGGAAACATGGGGAAAAGATCAGGAAACATGGGGAAGGGATGAGGAAACATGGGGAAGCGATGAGGAAACATGGGGAAGAGATGAGGAAACATGGGGAAAAGATGAGGAAACATGGGGAAGGGATGAGGAAACATGGGGAAAAGATGAGGAAACATGAGGAAGCGATGAGGAAACATGGGGAAAAGATGAGGAAACATGGGGAAGGGATGAGGAAACATGGGGAAAAGATGAGGAAACATGGGGAAGGGATGAGGAAACATGGGGAAAAGATGAGGAAACATGGGGAAGGGATGAGGAAACATGGGGAAAAGATGAGGAAACATGAGGAAGGGATGAGGAAACATCGGAGAGGCGATGAGGAAACATGGGGAAAAGATGAGGAAACATGGGGAAGGGATGAGGAAACATCGAAGAGGCGATGAGGAAACATGGGGAAGAGATGAGGAAACATCGGAGAGGCGATGAGGAAACATGGGGAAGAGATGAGGAATCATGGGGAAGGGATGAGGAAACATGGGGAAAAGATGAGGAAACATGGGGAAGGGATGAGGAAACATGGGGAAGGGATGAGGAAACATGGGGAAGAGATGGGGAGACATGGGGAAGCGATTAGGAAACATCGGAGAGGCGATGAGGAAACATCGGAGAGGCGATGAGGAAACATGGGGAAGAGATGAGGAAACATGGGGAAGAGATGAAGAAACATGGGGAAGAGATGAAGAAACATGGGGAAGGGATGAGGAAACATGGGGAAGAGATGAGGAAACATGGGGAAGAGATGAGGAAACATGGGGAAGAGATGAGGAAACATGGGGAAAAGATGAGGAAACATGGGGAAGGGATGAGGAAACATGGGGAAGAGATGAGGAAACATGGGGAAGAGATGAAGAAACATGGGGAAGGGATGAGGAAACATGGGGAAGAGATGAGGAAACATGGGGAAGAGATGAGGAAACATGGGGAAAAGATGAGGAAACATGGGGAAGCGGTGAGGAAACATGGGGAAGCGGTGAGGAAACATGCGGAAGCGGTGAGGAAACAT
The DNA here is from genome assembly GCF_933228915.1 of Telmatherina bonti. NCBI lineage: Eukaryota > Metazoa > Chordata > Actinopteri > Atheriniformes > Telmatherinidae > Telmatherina > Telmatherina bonti. The sequence continues at coordinate 3,074,055 of NC_136626.1, read as the reverse complement.
GCGGAAGAGCTGAGGAAACATGGGGAAGGGATGAGGAAACATGGGGAAGCGATGAGGAAACATGCGGAAAAGATGAGGAAACATGGGGAAGAGATGAGGAAACATGGGGAGGGGATGAGGAAACATGGGGAAGCGATGAGGAAACATGGGGAAAAGATGATGAAACATGGGGAAGGGATGAGGAAACATGGGGAAGGGATGAGGAAACATGGGGAAGCGATGAGGAAACATGGGGAAAAGATGAGGAAACATGGGGAAAAGATGAGGAAACTTGGGGAAGAGATGAGGAAACATGGGGAAGGGATGAGGAAACATGGGGAAAAGATCAGGAAACATGGGGAAGGGATGAGGAAACATGGGGAAGCGATGAGGAAACATGGGGAAGAGATGAGGAAACATGGGGAAAAGATGAGGAAACATGGGGAAGGGATGAGGAAACATGGGGAAAAGATGAGGAAACATGGGGAAGGGATGAGGAAACATGGGGAAAAGATGAGGAAACATGGGGAAGCGGTGAGGAAACATGGGGAAAAGATGAGGAAACATGGGGAAGGGATGAGGAAACATGGGGAAAAGATGAGGAAACATGGGGAAGGGATGAGGAAACATGGGGAAAAGATGAGGAAACATGGGGAAGGGATGAGGAAACATGGGGAAAAGATGAGGAAACATGGGGAAGGGATGAGGAAACATCGGAGAGGCGATGAGGAAACATCGAAGAGGCGATGAGGAAACATGGGGAAGAGATGAGGAAACATGGGGAAAAGATGAGGAAACATGGGGAAGAGATGGGGAAACATGGGGAAGGGATGAGGAAACATGGGGAAGGGATGAGGAAACATGGGGAAGGGATGAGGAAACATGGGGAAAAGATGAGGAAACATGGGGAAGGGATGAGGAAACATGGGGAAAAGATGAGGAAACATGGGGAAGGGATGAGGAAACATGGGGAAAAGATAAGGAAACATGGGGAAGGGATGAGGAAACATGGGGAAGAGATGAGGGAACATGGGGAAGAGATGAGGAAACATGGGCAAAAGATGAGGAAACATGGGGAAGAGATGAGGAAACATGGGGAAAAGATGAGGAAACATGGGGAAGGGATGAGGAAACATGGGGAAGCGATGAGGAAACATGGGGAAAAGATGAGGAAACATGGGGAAAAGATGAGGAAACATGGGGAAGAGATTGGGAAACATGGGGAAGGGATGAGGAAACATGGGGAAAAGATGGGGAAACATGGGGAAGGGATGAGGAAACATGGGGAAGAGATGAGGAAACATGGGGAAGAGATGAGGAAACATGGAGAAAAGATGAGGAAACATGGGGAAGGGATGAGGAAACATGGGGAAGAGATGAGGAAACATGGGGAAAAGATGAGGAAACATGGGGAAGGGATGAGGAAACATGGGGAAGGGATGAGGAAACATGGGGAAGAGATGGGGAAACATGGGGAAAAGATGAGGAAACATGGGGAAGGGATGAGGAAACATGGGGAAGGGATGAGGAAACATGGGGAAAAGATGAGGAAACATGGGGAAGGGATGAGGAAACATGGGGAAGGGATGAGGAAACATGGGGAAGAGATGGGGAAACATGGGGAAAAGATGAGGAAACATGGGGAGGGGATGAGGAAACATGGGGAAAAGATGAGGAAACATGGGGAAGGGATGAGGAAACATGGGGAAGCGATGAGGAAACATGGGGAAAAGATGAGGAAACATGGGGAAAAGATGAGGAAACTTGGGGAAGAGATGAGGAAACATGGGGAAGGGATGAGGAAACATGGGGAAAAGATCAGGAAACATGGGGAAGGGATGAGGAAACATGGGGAAGCGATGAGGAAACATGGGGAAGAGATGAGGAAACATGGGGAAAAGATGAGGAAACATGGGGAAGGGATGAGGAAACATGGGGAAAAGATGAGGAAACATGGGGAAGGGATGAGGAAACATGGGGAAAAGATGAGGAAACATGGGGAAGGGATGAGGAAACATGGGGAAAAGATGAGGAAACATGGGGAAGGGATGAGGAAACATCGGAGAGGCGATGAGGAAACATCGAAGAGGCGATGAGGAAACATGGGGAAGAGATGAGGAAACATCGGAGAGGCGATGAGGAAACATCGGAGAGGCGATGAGGAAACATGGGGAAGAGATGAGGAATCATGGGGAAGGGATGAGGAAACATGGGGAAGAGATGAGGAAACATGGGGAAGGGATGAGGAAACATGGGGAAGGGATGAGGAAACATGGGGAAGAGATGGGGAAACATGGGGAAGCGATTAGGAAACATCGGAGAGGCGATGAGGAAACATAAAGAGGCGATGAGGAAACATGGGGAAGAGATGAGGAAACATGGGGAAGAGATGGGGAAACATGGGGAAGCGATTAGGAAACATCGGAGAGGCGATGAGGAAACATCGAAGAGGCGATGAGGAAACATGGGGAAGAGATGAGGAAACATGGGGAAGAGATGAAGAAACATGGGGAAGGGATGAGGAAACATGGGGAAGAGATGAGGAAACATGGGGAAGAGATGAGGAAACATGGGGAAGAGATGAGGAAACATGGGGAAAAGATGAGGAAACATGGGGAAGGGATGAGGAAACATGGGGAAGAGATGAGGAAACATGGGGAAGAGATGAAGAAACATGGGGAAGGGATGAGGAAACATGGGGAAGAGATGAGGAAACATGGGGAAGAGATGAGGAAACATGGGGAAAAGATGAGGAAACATGGGGAAGCGGTGAGGAAACATGGGGAAGCGGTGAGGAAACATGCGGAAGCGGTGAGGAAACATGCGGAAGAGATGAGGAAACATGGGGAAGGGATGAGGAAACATGGGGAAGCGATGAGGAAACATGCGGAAAAGATGAGGAAACATGGGGAAGAGATGAGGAAACATGGGGAGGGGATGAGGAAACATGGGGAAGCGATGAGGAAACATGGGGAAAAGATGAGGAAACATGGGGAAGGGATGAGGAAACATGGGGAAGGGATGAGGAAACATGGGGAAGCGATGAGGAAACATGGGGAAAAGATGAGGAAACATGGGGAAAAGATGAGGAAACTTGGGGAAGAGATGAGGAAACATGGGGAAGGGATGAGGAAACATGGGGAAAAGATCAGGAAACATGGGGAAGGGATGAGGAAACATGGGGAAGCGATGAGGAAACATGGGGAAGAGATGAGGAAACATGGGGAAAAGATGAGGAAACATGGGGAAGGGATGAGGAAACATGGGGAAAAGATGAGGAAACATGGGGAAGGGATGAGGAAACATGGGGAAGGGATGAGGAAACATGGGGAAAAGATGAGGAAACATGGGGAAGGGATGAGGAAACATCGGAGAGGCGATGAGGAAACATCGAAGAGGCGATGAGGAAACATGGGGAAGAGATGAGGAAACATCGGAGAGATGATGAGGAAACATCGGAGAGGCGATGAGGAAACATGGGGAAGAGATGAGGAATCATGGGGAAGGGATGAGGAAACATGGGGAAGAGATGGGGAAACATGGGGAAGCGATTAGGAAACATCGGAGAGGCGATGAGGAAACATCGGAGAGGCGATGAGGAAACATGGGGAAGAGATGAGGAAACATGGGGAAGAGATGAGGAAACATGGGGAAGAGATGAGGAAACATGGGGAAGAGATGAGGAAACATGGGGAAGAGATGAGGAAACATGGGGAAAAGATGAGGAAACATGGGGAAGGGATGAGGAAACATGGGGAAGAGATGAGGAAACATGGGGAAGAGATGAAGAAACATGGGGAAGGGATGAGGAAACATGGGGAAAAGATGAGGAAACATGGGGAAGAGATGAGGAAACATGGGGAAAAGATGAGGAAACATGGGGAAGCGGTGAGGAAACATGGGGAAGCGGTGAGGAAACATGCGGAAGCGGTGAGGAAACATGCGGAAGAGATGAGGAAACATGGGGAAGGGATGAGGAAACATGGGGAAGCGATGAGGAAACATGCGGAAAAGATGAGGAAACATGGGGAAAAGATGAAGAAACATGGGGAAGAGATGAGGAAACATGGGGAAAAGATGAGGAAACATGGGAAAGGGATGAGGAAACATGGGGAAGCGATGAGGAAACATGGGGAAAAGATGAGGAAACATGGGGAAAAGATGAGGAAACATGGGGAAGAGATGGGGAAACATGGGGAAGGGATGAGGAAACATGGGGAAGCGATGAGGAAACATGGGGAAAAGATGAGGAAACATGCGGAAGAGATGAGGAAACATGGGGAAAAGATGAGGAAACATGGGGAAGAGATGGGGAAAAGATGAGGAAACATGGGGAAGGGATGAGGAAACATGGGGAAAAGATGAGGAAACATGGGGAAGGGATGAGGAAACATGGGGAAAAGATGAGGAAACATGGGGAAAAGATGAGGAAACATGGGGAAAAGATGAGGAAACATGGGGAAGGGATGAGGAAACATGAGGAAAAGATGAGGAAACATGGGGAAGAGATGAGGAAACATGGGGAAAAGATGAGGAAACATGGGGGAAAAGATGAGGAAACATGGGGAAAAGATGAGGAAACATGGGGAAAAGATGAGGAAAAGATGAGGAAACATGGGGAAAAGATGAGGAAACATGGGGAAAAGATGAGGAAACATGGGGAAGGGATGAGGAAACATGAGGAAAAGATGAGGAAACATGGGGAAAAGATGAGGAAACATGGGGAAAAGATGAGGAAACTTGGGGAAGAGATGAGGAAACATGGGGAAGGGATGAGGAAACATGGGGAAAAGATCAGGAAACATGGGGAAGGGATGAGGAAACATGGGGAAGCGATGAGGAAACATGGGGAAGAGATGAGGAAACATGGGGAAAAGATGAGGAAACATGGGGAAGGGATGAGGAAACATGGGGAAAAGATGAGGAAACATGGGGAAGGGATGAGGAAACATGGGGAAAAGATGAGGAAACATGGGGAAGGGATGAGGAAACATGGGGAAAAGATGAGGAAACATGGGGAAGGGATGAGGAAACATCGGAGAGGCGATGAGGAAACATCGAAGAGGCGATGAGGAAACATGGGGAAGAGATGAGGAAACATCGGAGAGATGATGAGGAAACATCGGAGAGGCGATGAGGAAACATGGGGAAGAGATGAGGAATCATGGGGAAGGGATGAGGAAACATGGGGAAGAGATGGGGAAACATGGGGAAGCGATTAGGAAACATCGGAGAGGCGATGAGGAAACATCGGAGAGGCGATGAGGAAACATGGGGAAGGGATGAGGAAACATGGGGAAGAGATGAGGAAACATGGGGAAGAGATGAGGAAACATGGGGAAGAGATGAGGAAACATGGGGAAGGGATGAGGAAACATGGGGAAGAGATGAGGAAACATGGGGAAGAGATGAAGAAACATGGGGAAGGGATGAGGAAACATGGGGAAGAGATGAGGAAACATGGGGAAGAGATGAGGAAACATGGGGAAAAGATGAGGAAACATGGGGAAGCGGTGAGGAAACATGGGGAAGCGGTGAGGAAACATGCGGAAGCGGTGAGGAAACATGCGGAAGAGATGAGGAAACATGGGGAAGGGATGAGGAAACATGGGGAAGCGATGAGGAAACATGCGGAAAAGATGAGGAAACATGGGGAAAAGATGAAGAAACATGGGGAAGAGATGAGGAAACATGGGGAAAAGATGAGGAAACATGGGAAAGGGATGAGGAAACATGGGGAAGCGATGAGGAAACATGGGGAAAAGATGAGGAAACATGGGGAAAAGATGAGGAAACATGGGGAAGAGATGGGGAAACATGGGGAAGGGATGAGGAAACATGGGGAAGCGATGAGGAAACATGGGGAAAAGATGAGGAAACATGCGGAAGAGATGAGGAAACATGGGGAAAAGATGAGGAAACATGGGGAAGAGATGGGGAAAAGATGATGAAACATGGGGAAGGGATGAGGAAACATGGGGAAAAGATGAGGAAACATGGGGAAGGGATGAGGAAACATGGGGAAAAGATGAGGAAACATGGGGAAAAGATGAGGAAACATGGGGAAGGGATGAGGAAACATGAGGAAAAGATGAGGAAACATGGGGAAGAGATGAGGAAACATGGGGAAAAGATGAGGAAACATGGGGGAAAAGATGAGGAAACATGGGGAAAAGATGAGGAAACATGGGGAAAAGATGAGGAAACATGGGGAAAAGATGAGGAAACATGGGGAAGGGATGAGGAAACATGAGGAAAAGATGAGGAAACATGGGGAAGAGATGAGGAAACATGGGGAAAAGATGAGGAAACATGGGGGAAAAGATGAGGAAACATGGGGAAAAGATGAGGAAACATGGGGAAAAGATGAGGAAAAGATGAGGAAACATGGGGAAAAGATGAGGAAACATGGGGAAGGGATGAGGAAACATGGGGAAAAGATGAGGAAACATGGGGAAAAGATGAGGAAACATGGGGAAGGGATGAGGAAACATGGGGAAAAGATGGGGAAACATGGGGAAAAGATGAGGAAACATGGGGAAGAGATGAGGAAACATGGGGAAAAGATGAGGAAACATGGGGAAGGGATGAGGAAACATGGGGAAAAGATGGGGAAACATGGGGAAGGGATGAGGAAACATGGGGAAAAGATGAGGAAACATGGGGAAGGGATGAGGAAACATGGGGAAAAGATGAGGAAACATGGGGAAGGGATGAGGAAACATGGGGAAGGGATGAGGAAACATGGGGAAAAGATGAGGAAACATGGGGAAGGGATGAGGAAACGTGGGGAAGCGATGAGGAAACATGGGAGAGGCGATGAGGAAACATGGGGAAGAGATGAGGAGACATGGGGAAGAGATGAAGAAACATGGGGAAGAGATGAGGAAACATGGGGAAGCGGTGAGGAAACATGCGGAAGCGGTGAGGAAACATGCGGAAGAGATGAGGAAACATGGGGAAGAGATGAGGAAACATGGGGAAGGGATGAGGAAACATGGGGAAGAGATGAGGAAACATGGGGAAGAGATGAGGAAACATGGGGAAGAGATGAGGAAACATGGGGAAAAGATGAGGAAACATGGGGAAGGGATGAGGAGACATGGGGAAGAGATGAGGAAACATGGGGAAGAGATGAAGAAACATGGGGAAGGGATGAGGAAACATGGGGAAGAGATGAGGAAACATGGGGAAGCGGTGAGGAAACATGCGGAAGCGGTGAGGAAACATGCGGAAGAGATGAGGAAACATGGGGAAGGGATGAGGAAACATGGGGAGGGGATGAGGAAACATGGGGAAGAGATGAGGAAACATGGGGAAAAGATGAGGAAACATGGGAAAGGGATGAGGAAACATGGGGAAGAGATGGGGAAACATGGGGAAGGGATGAGGAAACATGGGGAAGCGATGAGGAAACATGGGGAAAAGATGAGGAAACATGCGGAAGAGATGAGGAAACATGGGGAAAAGATGAGGAAACATGGGGAAGAGATGGGGAAAAGATGAGGAAACATGGGGAAGGGATGAGGAAACATGGGGAAAAGATGAGGAAACATGGGGAAGGGATGAGGAAACATGGGGAAAAGATGAGGAAACATGGGGAAAAGATGAGGAAACATGGGGAAAAGATGAGGAAACATGGGGAAGGGATGAGGAAACATGGGGAAAAGATGAGGAAACATGGGGAAGAGATGAGGAAACATGGGGAAAAGATGAGGAAACATGGGGAAAAGATGAGGAAACATGGGGAAAAGATGAGGAAACATGGGGAAAAGATGAGGAAACATGGGGAAAAGATGAGGAAACATGGGGAAGGGATGAGGAAACATGGGGAAAAGATGGGGAAACATGGGGAAGGGATGAGGAAACATGGGGAAAAGATGAGGAAACATGGGGAAGGGATGAGGAAACATGGGGAAAAGATGAGGAAACATGGGGAAGGGATGAGGAAACATGGGGAAGGGATGAGGAAACATGGGGAAAAGATGAGGAAACATGGGGAAGGGATGAGGAAACGTGGGGAAGCGATGAGGAAACATGGGGAAGAGATGAGGAAACATGGGGAAAAGATGAGGAAACATGGGGAAGAGATGAGGAAACATGGGGAAGGGATGAGGAAACATCGGAGAAGCGATGAGGAAACATGGGGAAGAAATGAGGAAACATGGGGAAAAGATGAGGAAACATGGGGAAAAGATGAGGAAACATGGGGAAGGGATGAGGAAACATGGGGAAAAGATGATGAAACATGGGGAAGGGATGAGGAAACATGGGGAAGAGATGAGGGAACATGGGGAAGAGATGAGGAAACATGGGCAAAAGATGAGGAAACATGGGGAAGAGATGAGGAAACATGGGGAAAAGATGAGGAAACATGGGGAAGAGATGAGGAAACATGGGGAAGGGATGAGGAAACATCGGAGAAGCGATAAGGAAACATGGGAGAAGCAATGAGGAAACATCGGAGAAGCGATGAGGAAACATCAGAGAGGCGATGAGGAAACATGGGGAAAAGATGAGGAAACATGGGGAAAAGATGAGGAAACATGGGGAAAAGATGAGGAAACATGGGGAAGAGATGAGGAAACATGGGGAAGGGATGAGGAAACATCGGAGAAGCAATGAGGAAACATCGTAGAAGCGATGAGGAAACAGAGAGGCGATTAGGAAACATGGGGAAAAGATGAGGAAACATGGGGAAGCGGTGAGGAAACATGGGGAAAAGATGAGGAAACATGGGGAAGGGATGAGGAAACATGGGGAAAAGATGAGGAAACATGGGGAAGAGATGAGGAAACATGGGGAAAAGATGAGGAAACATGGGGAAGGGATGAGGAAACATGGGGAAAAGATGAGGAAACATGGGGAAGAGATGGGGAAACATGGGGAAAAGATGAGGAAACATGGGGAAAAGATGAGGAAACATGGGGAAGAGATGGGGAAACATGGGGAAGGGATGAGGAAACATGGGGAAGCGATGAGGAAACATGGGGAAAAGATGAGGAAACATGCGGAAGAGATGAGGAAACATGGGGAAAAGATGAGGAAACATGGGGAAGAGATGGGGAAAAGATGAGGAAACATGGGGAAGGGATGAGGAAACATGGGGAAAAGATGAGGAAACATGGGGAAGGGATGAGGAAACATGGGGAAAAGATGAGGAAACATGGGGAAGAGATGAGGAAACATGGGGAAAAGATGAGGAAACATGGGGAAAAGATGAGGAAACATGGGGAAAAGATGAGGAAACATGGGGAAAAGATGAGGAAACATGGGGAAGGGATGAGGAAACAGGTGGAAAAGATGGGGAAACATGGGGAAAAGATGAGGAAACATGGGGAAAAGATGAGGAAACATGGGGAAGAGATGAGGAAACATGGGGAAAAGATGAGGAAACATGGGGAAGGGATGAGGAAACATGGGGAAAAGATGGGGAAACATGGGGAAGGGATGAGGAAACATGGGGAAAAGATGAGGAAACATGGGGAAGGGATGAGGAAACATGGGGAAAAGATGAGGAAACATGGGGAAGGGATGAGGAAACATGGGGAAGGGATGAGGAAACATGGGGAAAAGATGAGGAAACATGGGGAAGGGATGAGGAAACGTGGGGAAGCGATGAGGAAACATGGGGAAGAGATGAGGAAACATGGGGAAAAGATGAGGAAACATGGGGAAGAGATGAGGAAACATGGGGAAGGGATGAGGAAACATCGGAGAAGCGATGAGGAAACATGGGGAAGAGATGAGGAAACATGGGGAAAAGATGAGGAAACATGGGGAAGGGATGAGGAAACATGGGGAAAAGATGATGAAACATGGGGAAGGGATGAGGAAACATGGGGAAGAGATGAGGGAACATGGGGAAGAGATGAGGAAACATGGGCAAAAGATGAGGAAACATGGGGAAGAGATGAGGAAACATGGGGAAAAGATGAGGAAACATGGGGAAGAGATGAGGAAACATGGGGAAGGGATGAGGAAACATCGGAGAAGCGATAAGGAAACATGGGAGAAGCAATGAGGAAACATCGGAGAAGCGATGAGGAAACATCAGCGAGGCGATGAGGAAACATGGGGAAAAGATGAGGAAACATGGGGAAAAGATGAGGAAACATGGGGAAAAGATGAGGAAACATGGGGAGGGGATGAGGAAACATGGGGAAGAGATGAGGAAACATGGGGAAGGGATGAGGAAACATCGGAGAAGCAATGAGGAAACATCGTAGAAGCGATGAGGAAACAGAGAGGCGATTAGGAAACATGGGGAAAAGATGAGGAAACATGGGGAAGCGGTGAGGAAACATGGGGAAAAGATGAGGAAACATGGGGAAGGGATGAGGAAACATGGGGAAAAGATGAGGAAACATGGGGAAGGGATGAGGAAACATGGGGAAGGGATGGGGAAACATGGGGAAAAGATGAGGAAACATGGGGAAGAGATGAGGAAACATGGGGAAAAGATGAGGAAACATGGGGAAGGGATGAGGAAACATGGGGAAAAGATGAGGAAACATGGGGAAGAGATGGGGAAACATGGGGAAAAGATGAGGAAACATGGGGAAGGGATGAGGAAACATGGGGAAAAGATGAGGAAACATGGGGAAGGGATGAGGAAACATGGGGAAAAGATGAGGAAACATGGGGAAGGGATGAGGAAACATCGGAGAGGCGATGAGGAAACATCGAAGAGGCGATGAGGAAACATGGGGAAGAGATGAGGAAACATGGGGAAAAGATGAGGAAACATGGGGAAGAGATGGGGAAACATGGGGAAGGGATGAGGAAACATGGGGAAGGGATGAGGAAACATGGGGAAGGGATGAGGAAACATGGGGAAGGGATGAGGAAACATGGGGAAAAGATGAGGAAACATGGGGAAGGGATGAGGAAACATGGGGAAAAGATGAGGAAACATGGGGAAGGGATGAGGAAACATCGGAGAGGCGATGAGGAAACATCGAAGAGGCGATGAGGAAACATGGGGAAGAGATGGGGAAACATGGGGAAGGGATGAGGAAACATGGGGAAAAGATGAGGAAACATGGGGAAGGGATGAGGAAACATCGGAGAGGGGATGAGGAAACATCGAAGAGGCGATGAGGAAACATGGGGAAGAGATGAGGAAACATGGGGAAAAGATGAGGAAACATGGGGAAAAGATGAGGAAACATGGGGAAGGGATGAGGAAACATGGGGAAAAGATGAGGAAACATGGGGAAGGGATGAGGAAACATCGGAGAGGCGATGAGGAAACATCGAAGAGGCGATGAGGAAACATGGGGAAGAGATGAGGAAACATGGGGAAAAGATGAGGAAACATGGGGAAGAGATGAGGAAACATGGGGAAGGGATGAGGAAACATGGGGAAAAGATGAGGAAACATGGGGAAGAGATGAGGAAACATGGGGAAGAGATGAGGAAACATGGGGAAGGGATGAGGAAACATGGGGAAAAGATGAGGAAACATGGGGAAGAGATGAGGAAACATGGGGAAGGGATGAGGAAACATGGGGAAAAGATGAGGAAACATGGGGAAGAGATGAGGAAACATGGGGAAGGGATGAGGAAACATCGGAGAGGCGATGAGGAAACATCGAAGAGGCGATGAGGAAACATGGGGAAGAGATGAGGAAACATGGGGAAAAGATGAGGAAACATGGGGAAAAGATGAGGAAACATGGGGAAAAGATGAGGAAACATGGGGAAAAGATGAGGAAACATGGGGAAGGGATGAGGAAACATGGGGAAGGGATGAGGAAACATGGGGAAGGGATGAGGAAACATGGGGAAGGGATGAGGAAACATGGGGAAGGGATGAGGAAACATGGGGAAGAGATGAGGAAACATGGGGAAGGGATGAGGAAACATGGGGAAAAGATGAGGAAACATGGGGAAAAGATGAGGAAACATGGGGAAGGGATGAGGAAACATGGGGAAGGGATGAGGAAACATGGGGAAGGGATGAGGAAACATGGGGAAGGGATGAGGAAACATGGGGAAGGGATGAGGAAACATGGGGAAGGGATGAGGAAACATGGGGAAGAGATGAGGAAACATGGGGAAGGGATGAGGAAACATGGGGAAGAGATGAGGAAACATGGGGAAGGGATGAGGAAACATGGGGAAGAGATGAGGAAACATGGGGAAGAGATGAGGAAACATGGGGAAGGGATGAGGAAACATGGGGAAGAGATGAGGAAACATGGGGAAGGGATGAGGAAACATGGGGAAGAGATGAGGAAACATGGGGAAGGGATGAGGAAACATGGGGAAGGGATGAGGAAACATGGGGAAGAGATGAGGAAACATGGGGAAGGGATGAGGAAACATGGGGAAGGGATGAGGAAACATGGGGAAGGGATGAGGAAACATGGGGAAGAGATGAGGAAACATGGGGAAGGGATGAGGAAACATGGGGAAAAGATGAGGAAACATGGGGAAGGGATGAGGAAACATGGGGAAAAGATGAGGAAACATGGGGAAGGGATGAGGAAACATGGGGAAGAGATGAGGAACCATGGGGAAAAGATGAGGAAACATGGGGAAGGGATGAGGAAACATGGGGAAGGGATGAGGAAACATGGGGAAGAGATGAGGAAACATGGGGAAGGGATGAGGAAACATGGGGAAGAGATGAGGAAACATGGGGAAGGGATGAGGAAACATGGGGAAGAGATGAGGAAACATGGGGAAGGGATGAGGAAACATGGGGAAGGGATGAGGAAACATGGGGAAGAGATGAGGAAACATGGGGAAGGGATGAGGAAACATGGGGAAGAGATGAGGAAACATGGGGAAGGGATGAGGAAACATGGGGAAGGGATGAGGAAACATGGGGAAGAGATGAGGAAACATGGGGAAGGGATGAGGAAACATGGGGAAGAGATGAGGAAACATGGGGAAGGGATGAGGAAACATGGGGAAGAGATGAGGAAACATGGGGAAGAGACGTTATCGTGAGAAAGTCGTTTCCTCTTCGTCCTCCAAGTCTCCCTCTTCCTCTCGCTTATCTTTCTCCTCTTCCTCCCTGCTGGGTGAGCTGGTGTCAGGTAAATGCTTTACAACAGTGTCATGGATACCTTCTCACCGGCTCCTTCCTGGACCCCTGCTGAGAGCAAGCTGTTGTTACCCCCCCCCCCCCCCCCCCCCCCCCACAGCACACCTGAGCACCTCCCACCTTCCAGCTTTAGTCCCGCCTTTAACCTGCCGATCAGCCGGTCTGTTTTGGTCTTCATCCACTCGGCAGGTCTGACTCACCGGGAGTTTCGGTCCTGGACCGGAACCGTCACATCTCTGCAGGACAGACCGTAAACCAGCTCAGGACGAAAGTCCGGCTTCGTGGCAGGTGGAAACGCCCTTTAGCTCTAATCAGTCATCAGCTGTAGCAGGAAACAGAAAACCAGGCTGGTTATTCAGTCTCGCTGGTTTTGGGATTTGGAAAAGACTGTTGGGTTGCCTATGACTTCATCAATCGGTGGATCCTGCATCGAATCCAATAAAAGTTGCATCGTGACTGAATCTGACGTGGACAGACATCTCCGTTAACATCTAGATCGTGTTGAACTGTGATCAAACCTGCGGTTCACCTCGCCGTGGAGGTTTCTCTGTTCCCAACGAAACGTACAAACCCCTGGAGGGATCTCCCTGTTTGTCTGAGAACGGGTCTAACTTTGATCCGGATCAGCATCTGGAGGCAGGAATGAAGGATCAGCAGCTGGCTGCAGGTCTGGACTCGCTGCCGTTTCAGGTCTCTGAAAGAAACCTGGATGTGTTTCTGGATTGGTCTCAGTTCTGATGCTGTTCAGGCCTCCGACGGACCTCCAGGAACCACCTCAGAGCCAGGGAGGAGGAGGAGGAGGAGGTCTCATTGTTTAGTATCTCTGCAGGACTGCAGCTAATAAAACTAAACTGGGCCTGGGGGGAAGCGGCTGAACTTCCTGTAGCCGTGGTATTTATTTATTCGGAGGGTCCGTTTCAGGTCTCCAGAGTCGGCTGTAAACAAAGAGCTCTCCTCCTCCGTCCAGATCGCTCCCTCACTTGGATTTATTTAGAATTCCCTGAAAGCACTCTGCGTTGCAACCTGATCGCTGCGAGCTCGTGAAAACGTCGGTTTACCTCCAGATCTGCTCCCCCATCCCCGCCTCTCTCTCTTCCCTTTCCTGCACCGTTTAATTCCAGCCCTCGGCCACTCACGCAAATAAATACCGCTCTGCTTAAACATACATGGGATAATTAATTTAGCCCATCTGCTCCTGCTCTGCTCCGCTTGGCTCATGTTGCTCTGATAACTGGAACAAAAGGAGGCGTTTGAGGCTTTTTCTGCCTCGGAGAGGTGGGATCCTGTTGCTACGACGACCCTGCAGCGTGAGGAATCATGAAGGTTTCTTGGTGGTCTTACTAGGAAGATGATGGTGATGATGATGATGATGATGAGGAGGAGGAGGAACAAATCAGCTGATTTTACAGCATGCTGAGTTTTACCCATAGACTGAGTGGAAAAGATGGGCGGAGCCTCCGCGACGTCACCCATTGGTTTCTGAGAAGCTAAATTGAAGCATCATGACACCACACGTGTCATGATGCCATCAAGCTGAGGGGGGGGGGGGCTGAGAGCGTGGGGGTGGATGATGGACATCTATCACACTCCAACCTGCCTGTCACTAGCCTAGCTAAGTCGAGGTTAATCGGAGCTAACGGGAGCTAACCAGCTAACGGAGGTCAGCAGGCTGAAGCTAACCATGCTGCTAGGCGTGACTTATCTCTTTCTGATGTTTCTCTAACAAGAAGCTGTAATGCCACTAAATCAAAACACAATTAATTTGTCAACAAAATGTGTTTTATAGCAGTTAAATAACCCCCTGCAACATTACGCAACACAACACCTGATCCGTTTGCTCCGTCCCAACATGGCCACCATGACGTAAAACTAGAAAAGCTGCTCTTTCAGATGATCCCAAACATGAGCTCATCTGGGTCGACCGCTTCATGTCAGTCTCTGAACAAACACAAAGCCAACATTCACGTTTCAGAGCCAGCGCATCAGATTGCATGCTTAGCACGCAGGTTTTCCACCAAATCCCCAAATTATCTTCCCAAAAGCTATTTACTTTATTTACTCATCAACCCACACGGACGTCCACCATCATCCTTACGGCCATCTTCGTGACTTCTTGCAGGTCTTGTGAGTGTAAATAAAGTTTGATGACCTTCTACATCTCACAAGCTTTTGAAAGACATCTTGTACTTCATCCGTCAGGTATATATCTTTGCGTATAAGATCTTTAACGCTCAGAGTATAGAATCTTTTCTCTGATTTATAGGTTTTACTCCAATGAAGGCTAAAAGCTATGAACGTGTGTAAGGCTCCTCAACAACCTAAACACACCCTCTCAGAAGCTCTTCCTGAAACGTAGAAATGGAGTTATATTCAGTTATGAAGAAAGCAGCGATGCTCATGCTAACTATAAATCAGATTCCCTTCTAAGTATGTTGCTCAATGCGTGCTCACCGCTATCATGATGTATTCCCCAAAAAGAAGGAAAAACAGTTTGTCTTATTTCTACGGTTTTCTTCTTCTGGTTGCTCGTCATGCTGCTTTATCTATTCATACATTCATTCTACATCATTTAAACCTCAGAATCTGCGTTGCAAAATAAAAGCAACATTTTTAAGTTTCAACAAACAACAACAAGGTTGATTTTCAGGTGTTTCTAGAGAACCTGTGTTTTGTGCATAAGCCTTATACGAGGTAGCCACGTAGTGTTTGGGTTTTCTGCTGGCTGGAGAGAATTTGCAACGGCTTTTCCTCCCCCATTTTCTTTTCAAAAACTCTGAAATTTGTCACATCCGTGGACACATAAATGATATTAGAGATATTTTAGTTCTTTTTATTTTTATGTAGGTGTTCCAATAAGCTTTGTAACAATTTTTAGTTTTTGTGCAACTCCTGATGTAATGGAAATGCAGCTAGTATCTGACAGCTGAAGCTGTTCCATGGAGCGAGACGTTTCCATGGAACAGCCTCAGCTGTTTCGTTACGTTGCCATAGAAACATCTAGTCTCCACAGAAACGTCTCCTTTCTGCATGGAAACGTCACGTCTCCATGGAAACGTTTCATCTGCGTGCTGACTGGATATCTGCAGCTTTGTTTTCCCTCCTGGTTCTTCAATCGTTACGAATAGTTTCAGATGTCAAACATCAGAGGCTTTTTAATAGAGCAAAATGGCCCATTTAGGTCCGGGATCTGGGGATGAGCTGTCTGTCGGACCCGTTTCCACTGATCTTCAGTGCAGTTCCTGGTCATGTGACCTTTTCTGGCTTCTTGAAGCCACATTTCCATAGAGACTATTTCTGGCATGACAACAATGTGTTTCTGGTTAACGTGGGATCGGCGTTCCGTAGCGTACGGAGACGGGATTGGATGTCGTAGCGTACGGAGACGGGATTGGATGTCGTAGCGTACGAAGACGGGATTGGATGTCGTAGCGTACGAAGACGGGATTGGATGTCGTAGCGTACGGAGACGGGATTGGATGTCGTAGCGTACGAAGACGGGATTGGATGTCGTAGCGTACGGAGACGGGATTGGATGTCGTAGCGTACGAAGACGGGATTGGATGTCGTAGCGTACGAAGACGGGATTGGATGTCGTAGCGTACGGAGACGGGATTGGATGTCGTAGCGTACGGAGACGGGATTGGATGTCGTAGCGTACGGAGACGGGATTGGATGTCGTAGCGTACGAGACGGGATTGGATGTCGTAGCGTACGGAGACGGGATTGGATGTCGTAGCGTACGGAGACGGGATTGGATGTCGTAGCGTACGGAGACGGGATTGGATGTCGTAGCGTACGGAGACGGGATTGGATGTCGTAGCGTACGAAGACGGGATTGGATGTCGTAGCGTACGGAG
>NC_136626.1:2930199-3056959 GCF_933228915.1 Telmatherina bonti | reverse complement strand
ATCACGTCCCGTAGCCATCATGTCATCACGTCCCGTAGCCATCATGTCATCACGTCCCGTAGCCATCATGTCATCACGTCATCACGTCCCGTAGCCATCACGTCATCACGTCCCGTAGCCATCATGTCATCACGTCCCGTAGCCATCACGTCATCACGTCCCGTAGCCATCATGTCATCACGTCCCGTAGCCATCATGTCATCACGTCCCGTAGCCATCACGTCATCACGTCCCGTAGCCATCATGTCATCACGTCCCGTAGCCATCATGTCATCACGTCCCGTAGCCATCATGTCATCACGTCCCGTAGCCATCATGTCATCACGTCCCGTAGCCATCACGTCATCACGTCCCGTAGCCATCACGTCATCACGTCCCGTAGCCATCACGTCATCACGTCCCGTAGCCATCACGCCATCACGTCCCGTAGCCATCATGTCATCACGTCCCGTAGCCATCATGTCATCACGTCATCACGTCCCGTAGCCATCATGTCATCACGTCATCACGTCCCGTAGCCATCATGTCATCACGTCATCACGTCCCGTAGCCATCATGTCACACGTCATCACGTCCCGTAGCCATCATGTCATCACGTCATCACGTCCCGTAGCCATCACGTCATCACGTCCCGTAGCCATCATGTCATCACGTCCCGTAGCCATCACGTCATCACGTCCCGTAGCCATCATGTCATCACGTCCCGTAGCCATCACGTCATCACGTCCCGTAGCCATCATGTCATCACGTCCCGTAGCCATCATGTCATCACGTCCCGTAGCCATCATGTCATCACGTCATCACGTCCCGTAGCCATCATGTCATCACGTCCCGTAGCCATCACGTCATCACGTCCCGTAGCCATCATGTCATCACGTCATCACGTCCCGTAGCCATCATGTCATCACGTCCCGTAGCCATCATGTCATCACGTCCCGTAGCCATCATGTCATCACGTCCCGTAGCCATCATGTCATCACGTCCCGTAGCCATCATGTCATCACGTCCCGTAGCCATCACGTCATCACGTCCCGTAGCCATCACGTCATCACGTCCCGTAGCCATCACGTCATCACGTCCCGTAGCCATCACGCCATCACGTCCCGTAGCCATCATGTCATCACGTCCCGTAGCCATCATGTCATCACGTCCCGTAGCCATCATGTCATCACGTCATCACGTCCCGTAGCCATCATGTCATCACGTCCCGTAGCCATCATGTCATCACGTCCCGTAGCCATCATGTCATCACGTCCCGTAGCCATCATGTCATCACGTCATCACGTCCCGTAGCCATCATGTCATCACGTCCCGTAGCCATCATGTCATCACGTCCCGTAGCCATCATGTCATCACGTCATCACGTCCCGTAGCCATCATGTCATCACGTCATCACGTCCCGTAGCCATCATGTCATCACGTCATCACGTCCCGTAGCCATCATGTCATCACGTCCCGTAGCCATCATGTCATCACGTCCCGTAGCCATCATGTCATCACGTCCCGTAGCCATCATGTCATCACGTCCCGTAGCCATCACGTCATCACGTCCCGTAGCCATCACGTCATCACGTCCCGTAGCCATCACGTCATCACGTCCCGTAGCCATCATGTCATCACGTCATCACGTCCCGTAGCCATCATGTCATCACGTCCCGTAGCCATCATGTCATCACGTCATCACGTCCCGTAGCCATCATGTCATCACGTCCCGTAGCCATCACGTCATCACGTCCCGTAGCCATCACGTCATCACGTCCCGTAGCCATCACGTCATCACGTCCCGTAGCCATCACGTCATCACGTCCCGTAGCCATCACGTCATCACGTCCCGTAGCCATCACGTCATCACGTCCCGTAGCCATCACGTCATCACGTCCCGTAGCCATCACGTCATCACGTCCCGTAGCCATCATGTCATCACGTCCCGTAGCCATCACGTCATCACGTCCCGTAGCCATCACGTCATCACGTCATCACGTCCCGTAGCCATCATGTCATCACGTCCCGTAGCCATCACGTCATCACGTCCCGTAGCCATCATGTCATCACGTCCCGTAGCCATCACGTCATCACGTCCCGTAGCCATCACGTCATCACGTCCCGTAGCCATCATGTCATCACGTCCCGTAGCCATCACGTCATCACGTCCCGTAGCCATCACGTCATCACGTCCCGTAGCCATCATGTCATCACGTCCCGTAGCCATCACGTCATCACGTCCCGTAGCCATCATGTCATCACGTCCCGTAGCCATCACGTCATCACGTCCCGTAGCCATCACGTCATCACGTCATCACGTCCCGTAGCCATCATGTCATCACGTCCCGTAGCCATCACGTCATCACGTCCCGTAGCCATCATGTCATCACGTCCCGTAGCCATCACGTCATCACGTCATCACGTCCCGTAGCCATCACGTCATCACGTCCCGTAGCCATCACGTCATCACGTCCCGTAGCCATCACGTCATCACGTCCCGTAGCCATCATGTCATCACGTCCCGTAGCCATCATGTCATCACGTCATCACGTCCCGTAGTCATCATGTCATCACGTCCCGTAGCCATCATGTCATCACGTCCCGTAGCCATCATGTCATCACGTCCCGTAGCCATCATGTCATCACGACCCGTCCCGTAGCCATCACGTCATCACGTCCCGTAGCCATCATGTCATCACGTCATCACGTCCCGTAGCCATCATGTCATCACGTCCCGTAGCCATCATGTCATCACGTCCCGTAGCCATCATGTCATCACGTCCCGTAGCCATCATGTCATCACGTCCCGTAGCCATCACGTCATCACGTCCCGTAGCCATCATGTCATCACGTCATCACGTCCCGTAGCCATCATGTCATCACGTCCCGTAGCCATCATGTCATCACGTCATCACGTCATCACGTCATCACGTCCCGTAGCCATCATGTCATCACGTCCCGTAGCCATCATGTCATCACGTCATCACGTCATCACGTCCCGTAGCCATCATGTCATCACGTCCCGTAGCCATCATGTCATCACGTCCCGTAGCCATCATGTCATCACGTCCCGTAGCCATCATGTCATCACGTCCCGTAGTCATCACGTCATCACGTCCCGTAGCCATCATGTCATCACGTCCCGTAGCCATCATGTCATCATGTCATCACGTCCCGTAGCCATCACGTCATCACGTCCCGTAGCCATCATGTCATCACGTCATCACGTCCCCGTAGCCATCATGTCATCACGTCCCGTAGCCATCATGTCATCACGTCCCGTAGCCATCACGTCATCACGTCCCGTAGCCATCATGTCATCACGTCCCGTAGCCATCATGTCATCACGTCCCGTAGCCATCACGTCATCACGTCATCACGTCCCGTAGCCATCATGTCATCACGTCCCGTAGCCATCATGTCATCACGTCCCGTAGCCATCATGTCATCACGTCCCGTAGCCATCACGTCATCACGTCCCGTAGCCATCATGTCATCACGTCCCGTAGCCATCATGTCATCACGTCCCGTAGCCATCATGTCATCACGTCCCGCAGCCATCATGTCATCACGTCCCGTAGCCATCATGTCATCACGTCCCGTAGCCATCACGTCATCACGTCCCGTAGCCATCACGTCATCACGTCCCGTAGCCATCACGTCATCACGTCCCGTAGCCATCATGTCATCACGTCCCGTAGCCATCATGTCATCACGTCCCGTAGCCATCATGTCATCACGTCATCACGTCCCGTAGCCATCATGTCATCACGTCATCACGTCCCGTAGCCATCATGTCATCACGTCCCGTAGCCATCATGTCATCACGTCATCACGTCCCGTAGCCATCATGTCATCACGTCCCGTAGCCATCACGTCATCACGTCCCGTAGCCATCATGTCATCACGTCATCACGTCCCCGTAGCCATCATGTCATCACGTCCCCGTAGCCATCACGTCATCACGTCCCGTAGCCATCATGTCATCACGTCCCGTAGCCATCATGTCATCACGTCCCGTAGCCATCATGTCATCACGTCCCGTAGCCATCACGTCATCACGTCCCGTAGCCATCACGTCATCACGTCCCGTAGCCATCATGTCATCACGTCCCGTAGCCATCACGTCATCACGTCCCGTAGCCATCACGTCATCACGTCCCGTAGCCATCACGTCATCACGTCCCGTAGCCATCATGTCATCACGTCATCACGTCCCCGTAGCCATCATGTCATCACGTCCCCGTAGCCATCACGTCATCACGTCCCGTAGCCATCACGTCATCACGTCATCACGTCCCGTAGCCATCACGTCATCACGTCCCGTAGCCATCATGTCATCACGTCCCGTAGCCATCATGTCATCACGTCCCGTAGCCATCATGTCATCACGTCCCGCAGCCATCATGTCATCACGTCCCGCAGCCATCATGTCATCACGTCCCGCAGCCATCATGTCATCACGTCCCGCAGCCATCATGTCATCACGTCCCGTAGCCATCATGTCATCACGTCCCGTAGCCATCATGTCATCACGTCCCGTAGCCATCATGTCATCACGTCCCGTAGCCATCATGTCATCACGTCCCGTAGCCATCATGTCATCACGTCCCGTAGCCATCATGTCATCACGTCCCGTAGCCATCACGTCATCACGTCCCGTAGCCATCACGTCATCACGTCCCGTAGCCATCATGTCATCACGTCATCACGTCCCGTAGCCATCATGTCATCACGTCCCGTAGCCATCATGTCATCACGTCCCGTAGCCATCATGTCATCACGTCATCACGTCCCGTAGCCATCATGTCATCACGTCCCGTAGCCATCACGTCATCACGTCCCGCAGCCATCATGTCATCACGTCATCACGTCCCGCAGCCATCATGTCATCACGTCATCACGTCCCGTAGCCATCATGTCATCACGTCCCGTAGCCATCATGTCATCACGTCATCACGTCCCGTAGCCATCATGTCATCACGTCCCGTAGCCATCATGTCATCATGTCATCACGTCCCGTAGCCATCACGTCATCACGTCCCGTAGCCATCACGTCATCACGTCCCGTAGCCATCATGTCATCACGTCCCGTAGCCATCATGTCATCACGTCCCGTAGCCATCATGTCATCACGTCATCACGTCCCGTAGCCATCATGTCATCACGTCCCGTAGCCATCATGTCATCACGTCATCACGTCCCGTAGCCATCATGTCATCACGTCCCGTAGCCATCATGTCATCACGTCCCGTAGCCATCACGTCATCACGTCCCGTAGCCATCATGTCATCACGTCCCGTAGCCATCATGTCATCACGTCCCGTAGCCATCATGTCATCACGTCCCGTAGCCATCACGTCATCACGTCCCGTAGCCATCATGTCATCACGTCCCGTAGCCATCACGTCATCACGTCCCGTAGCCATCATGTCATCACGTCCCGTAGCCATCATGTCATCACGTCATCACGTCCCGCAGCCATCATGTCATCACGTCCCGTAGCCATCATGTCATCACGTCCCGTAGCCATCACGTCATCACGTCCCGTAGCCATCATGTCATCACGTCATCACGTCCCGTAGCCATCACGTCATCACGTCCCGTAGCCATCACGTCATCACGTCCCGTAGCCATCATGTCATCACGTCATCACGTCATCACGTCCCGTAGCCATCACGTCATCACGTCCCGTAGCCATCACGTCATCACGTCATCACGTCCCGTAGCCATCATGTCATCACGTCATCACGTCCCGTAGCCATCATGTCATCACGTCCCGTAGCCATCATGTCATCACGTCCCGTAGCCATCACGTCATCACGTCATCACGTCCCGTAGCCATCACGTCATCATGTCATCATGTCATCACGTCCCGTAGCCATCATGTCATCACGTCCCGTAGCCATCATGTCATCACGTCATCACGTCCCGTAGCCATCATGTCATCATGTCATCACGTCATCACGTCCCGTAGCCATCATGTCATCACGTCATCACGTCCCGTAGCCATCATGTCATCACGTCCCGTAGCCATCATGTCATCACGTCATCACGTCATCACGTCCCGTAGCCATCACGTCATCACGTCCCGTAGCCATCATGTCATCACGTCCCGTAGCCATCATGTCATCACGTCCCGTAGCCATCACGTCATCACGTCCCGTAGCCATCACGTCATCACGTCCCGTAGCCATCATGTCATCACGTCCCGTAGCCATCACGTCATCACGTCCCGTAGCCATCACGTCATCACGTCCCGTAGCCATCACGTCATCACGTCCCGTAGCCATCATGTCATCACGTCCCGTAGCCATCATGTCATCACGTCCCGTAGCCATCATGTCATCACGTCCCGTAGCCATCATGTCATCACGTCCCGTAGCCATCACGTCATCACGTCCCGTAGCCATCATGTCATCACGTCCCGTAGCCATCACGTCATCACGTCCCGTAGCCATCACGTCATCACGTCCCGTAGCCATCATGTCATCACGTCATCACGTCCCGTAGCCATCACGTCATCACGTCCCGTAGCCATCACGTCATCACGTCCCGTAGCCATCATGTCATCACGTCATCACGTCATCACGTCCCGTAGCCATCACGTCATCACGTCCCGTAGCCATCACGTCATCACGTCCCGTAGCCATCATGTCATCACGTCATCACGTCCCGTAGCCATCATGTCATCACGTCCCGTAGCCATCATGTCATCACGTCATCACGTCATCACGTCCCGTAGCCATCACGTCATCACGTCATCACGTCCCGTAGCCATCACGTCATCACGTCCCGTAGCCATCACGTCATCACGTCCCGTAGCCATCATGTCATCATGTCATCACGTCATCACGTCCCGTAGCCATCATGTCATCACGTCATCACGTCCCGTAGCCATCACGTCATCACGTCCCGTAGCCATCACGTCATCACGTCATCACGTCCCGTAGCCATCATGTCATCACGTCATCACGTCCCGTAGCCATCATGTCATCACGTCCCGTAGCCATCATGTCATCACGTCCCGTAGCCATCATGTCATCACGTCATCACGTCCCGTAGCCATCATGTCATCACGTCCCGTAGCCATCATGTCATCACGTCCCGTAGCCATCACGTCATCACGTCCCCGTAGCCATCACGTCATCACGTCCCGTAGCCATCACGTCATCACGTCATCACGTCCCGTAGCCATCACGTCATCACGTCCCGTAGCCATCATGTCATCACGTCATCACGTCCCGTAGCCATCATGTCATCACGTCATCACGTCCCGTAGCCATCATGTCATCACGTCATCACGTCCCGTAGCCATCATGTCATCACGTCCCGTAGCCATCACGTCATCACGTCCCGTAGCCATCATGTCATCACGTCCCGTAGCCATCACGTCATCACGTCCCGTAGCCATCATGTCATCACGTCATCACGTCCCGTAGCCATCACGTCATCACGTCCCGTAGCCATCACGTCATCACGTCATCACGTCCCGTAGCCATCACGTCATCACGTCCCGTAGCCATCACGTCATCACGTCCCGTAGCCATCATGTCATCACGTCCCGTAGCCATCATGTCATCACGTCCCGTAGCCATCACGTCATCACGTCCCGTAGCCATCACGTCATCACGTCCCGTAGCCATCACGTCATCACGTCCCGTAGCCATCACGTCATCACGTCCCGTAGCCATCACGTCATCACGTCCCGTAGCCATCATGTCATCACGTCATCACGTCCCGTAGCCATCAAGTCATCACGTCATCACGTCCCGTAGCCATCATGTCATCACGTCATCACGTCATCACGTCCCGTAGCCATCACGTCATCACGTCATCACGTCCCGTAGCCATCACGTCATCACGTCATCACGTCCCGTAGCCATCACGTCATCACGTCCCGTAGCCATCATGTCATCACGTCATCACGTCCCGTAGCCATCATGTCATCACGTCCCGTAGCCATCATGTCATCACGTCCCGTAGCCATCATGTCATCACGTCATCACGTCCCGTAGCCATCACGTCATCACGTCATCACGTCCCGTAGCCATCACGTCATCACGTCCCGTAGCCATCACGTCATCACGTCCCGTAGCCATCATGTCATCACGTCATCACGTCCCGTAGCCATCACGTCATCACGTCCCGTAGCCATCACGTCATCACGTCCCGTAGCCATCACGTCATCACGTCATCACGTCCCGTAGCCATCACGTCATCACGTCCCGTAGCCATCACGTCATCACGTCCCGTAGCCATCACGTCATCACGTCATCACGTCCCGTAGCCATCACGTCATCACGTCCCGTAGCCATCATGTCATCACGTCCCGTAGCCATCACGTCATCACGTCCCCGTAGCCATCACGTCATCACGTCCCGTAGCCATCACGTCATCACGTCATCACGTCCCGTAGCCATCACGTCATCACGTCATCACGTCCCGTAGCCATCACGTCATCACGTCCCGTAGCCATCACGTCATCACGTCATCACGTCCCGTAGCCATCACGTCCCGTAGCCATCACGTCATCACGTCCCGTAGCCATCACGTCATCACGTCCCGTAGCCATCACGTCATCACGTCCCGTAGCCATCACGTCATCACGTCATCACGTCCCGTAGCCATCATGTCATCACGTCCCGTAGCCATCATGTCATCACGTCCCGTAGCCATCACGTCATCACGTCCCCGTAGCCATCACGTCATCACGTCCCGTAGCCATCACGTCATCACGTCATCACGTCCCGTAGCCATCACGTCCCGTAGCCATCACGTCATCACGTCCCGTAGCCATCATGTCATCACGTCCCGTAGCCATCATGTCATCACGTCCCGTAGCCATCACGTCCCGTAGCCATCACGTCATCACGTCCCGTAGCCATCATGTCATCACGTCCCGTAGCCATCACGTCATCACGTCCCGTAGCCATCACGTCATCACGTCCCGTAGCCATCATGTCATCACGTCCCGTAGCCATCATGTCATCACGTCCCGTAGTCATCATGTCATCACGTCCCGTAGCCATCATGTCATCACGTCCCGTAGCCATCACGTCATCACGTCCCGTAGCCATCATGTCATCACGTCCCGTAGCCATCACGTCATCACGTCCCGTAGCCATCATGTCATCACGTCATCACGTCCCGTAGCCATCATGTCATCACGTCCCGTAGCCATCACGTCATCACGTCCCGTAGCCATCATGTCATCACGTCATCACGTCCCGTAGCCATCACGTCATCACGTCCCGTAGCCATCATGTCATCATGTCATCACGTCCCGTAGCCATCACGTCATCACGTCCCGTAGCCATCATGTCATCATGTCATCACGTCCCGTAGCCATCACGTCATCACGTCCCGTAGCCATCATGTCATCACGTCACCACGTCCCGTAGCCATCATGTCATCACGTCACCACGTCCCGTAGCCATCATGTCATCACGTCCCGTAGCCATCATGTCATCACGTCATCACGTCCCGTAGCCATCATGTCATCATGTCCCGTAGCCATCATGTCATCACGTCCCGTAGCCATCATGTCATCACGTCCCGTAGCCATCAAGTCATCACGTCCCGTAGCCATCACGTCATCACGTCCCGTAGCCATCACGTCATCACGTCCCGTAGCCATCACGTCATCACGTCATCACGTCCCGTAGCCATCATGTCATCACGTCATCACGTCCCGTAGCCATCACGTCATCACGTCATCACGTCCCGTAGCCATCATGTCATCACGTCCCGTAGCCATCATGTCATCACGTCCCGTAGCCATCATGTCATCACGTCATCACGTCCCGTAGCCATCACGTCATCACGTCCCGTAGCCATCACGTCATCACGTCCCGTAGCCATCACGTCATCATGTCCCGTAGCCATCACGTCATCACGTCATCACGTCCCGTAGCCATCATGTCATCACGTCCCGTAGCCATCACGTCATCACGTCCCGTAGCCATCATGTCATCACGTCCCGTAGCCATCATGTCATCACGTCATCACGTCCCGTAGCCATCACGTCATCACGTCCCGTAGCCATCATGTCATCACGTCATCACGTCCCGTAGCCATCATGTCATCACGTCCCGTAGCCATCATGTCATCACGTCATCACGTCCCGTAGCCATCATGTCATCACGTCCCGTAGCCATCACGTCATCACGTCCCGTAGCCATCATGTCATCACGTCCCGTAGCCATCATGTCATCACGTCCCGTAGCCATCATGTCATCACGTCCCGCAGCCATCATGTCATCACGTCCCGTAGCCATCATGTCATCACGTCATCACGTCCCGTAGCCATCACGTCATCACGTCCCGTAGCCATCACGTCATCACGTCCCGTAGCCATCACGTCATCACGTCCCGTAGCCATCACGTCATCACGTCCCGTAGCCATCACGTCATCACGTCATCACGTCCCGTAGCCATCATGTCATCACGTCCCGTAGCCATCATGTCATCACGTCCCGTAGCCATCATGTCATCACGTCCCGTAGCCATCATGTCATCACGTCCCGTAGCCATCATGTCATCACGTCCCGCAGCCATCATGTCATCACGTCCCGTAGCCATCATGTCACCACGTCCCGTAGCCATCATGTCATCACGTCCCGTAGCCATCATGTCATCACGTCCCGTAGCCATCACGTCATCATGTCCCGTAGCCATCATGTCATCACGTCCCGTAGCCATCATGTCATCACGTCCCGTAGCCATCATGTCATCACGTCCCGTAGCCATCATGTCATCACGTCCCGTAGCCATCATGTCATCACGTCATCACGTCCCGTAGCCATCATGTCATCACGTCATCACGTCCCGTAGCCATCATGTCATCACGTCCCGTAGCCATCATGTCATCACGTCCCGTAGCCATCACGTCATCACGTCCCCGTAGCCATCACGTCATCACGTCATCACGTCCCGTAGCCATCACGTCATCACGTCCCGTAGCCATCACGTCATCACGTCATCACGTCCCGTAGCCATCACGTCATCACGTCCCGTAGCCATCATGTCATCACGTCCCGTAGCCATCATGTCATCACGTCCCGTAGCCATCATGTCATCACGTCCCGTAGCCATCATGTCATCACGTCCCGTAGCCATCATGTCATCACGTCCCGTAGCCATCACGTCATCACGTCCCGTAGCCATCACGTCATCACGTCCCGTAGCCATCACGTCATCACGTCATCACGTCCGTAGCCATCATGTCATCACGTCCCGTAGCCATCATGTCATCACGTCCCGTAGCCATCACGTCATCACGTCCCGTAGCCATCACGTCATCACGTCCCGTAGCCATCACGTCATCACGTCCCGTAGCCATCACGTCATCACGTCATCACGTCCCGTAGCCATCACGTCATCACGTCCCGTAGCCATCATGTCACCACGTCCCGTAGCCATCACGTCATCACGTCCCGTAGCCATCACGTCATCACGTCATCACGTCCCGTAGCCATCACGTCATCACGTCCCGTAGCCATCACGTCATCACGTCCCGTAGCCATCACGTCATCACGTCCCGTAGCCATCACGTCATCACGTCATCACGTCCCGTAGCCATCATGTCATCACGTCCCGTAGCCATCATGTCATCACGTCCCGTAGCCATCACGTCATCACGTCCCGTAGCCATCATGTCATCACGTCCCGTAGCCATCATGTCATCACGTCCCGTAGCCATCATGTCATCATGTCATCACGTCCCGTAGCCATCACGTCATCACGTCCCGTAGCCATCATGTCATCACGTCCCGTAGCCATCATGTCATCACGTCCCGTAGCCATCATGTCATCACGTCATCACGTCCCCGTAGCCATCATGTCATCACGTCCCGTAGCCATCACGTCATCACGTCCCGTAGCCATCACGTCATCACGTCATCACGTCCCGTAGCCATCACGTCATCACGTCCCGTAGCCATCATGTCATCACGTCCCGTAGCCATCACGTCATCACGTCCCGTAGCCATCACGTCATCACGTCCCGTAGCCATCATGTCATCACGTCCCGTAGCCATCATGTCATCACGTCATCACGTCCCGTAGCCATCATGTCATCACGTCCCGTAGCCATCACGTCATCACGTCCCGTAGCCATCACGTCATCACGTCCCGTAGCCATCACGTCATCACGTCCCGTAGCCATCACGTCATCACGTCCCGTAGCCATCATGTCATCACGTCATCACGTCCCGTAGCCATCACGTCATCACGTCCCGTAGCCATCACGTCATCACGTCCCGTAGCCATCATGTCATCATGTCATCACGTCCCGTAGCCATCACGTCATCACGTCCCCGTAGCCATCACGTCATCACGTCATCACGTCCCGTAGCCATCACGTCATCACGTCCCGTAGCCATCACGTCATCACGTCCCGTAGCCATCATGTCATCACGTCATCACGTCCCGTAGCCATCATGTCATCACGTCATCACGTCATCACGTCCCGTAGCCATCACGTCATCACGTCCCGTAGCCATCATGTCATCACGTCATCACGTCCCGTAGCCATCACGTCATCACGTCCCGTAGCCATCACGTCATCACGTCCCGTAGCCATCACGTCATCACGTCCCGTAGCCATCATGTCATCACGTCCCGTAGCCATCACGTCATCACGTCCCGTAGCCATCACGTCATCACGTCCCGTAGCCATCACGTCATCACGTCCCGTAGCCATCACGTCATCACGTCCCGTAGCCATCATGTCATCACGTCCCGTAGCCATCATGTCATCACGTCCCGTAGCCATCATGTCATCACGTCCCGTAGCCATCACGTCATCACGTCCCGTAGCCATCATGTCATCACGTCCCGTAGCCATCATGTCATCATGTCATCACGTCCCGTAGCCATCACGTCATCACGTCCCGTAGCCATCATGTCATCATGTCATCACGTCCCGTAGCCATCACGTCATCACGTCCCGTAGCCATCATGTCATCACGTCACCACGTCCCGTAGCCATCATGTCATCACGTCACCACGTCCCGTAGCCATCACGTCATCACGTCCCGTAGCCATCATGTCATCACGTCCCGTAGCCATCATGTCATCACGTCATCATGTCCCGTAGCCATCACGTCATCATGTCCCGTAGCCATCACGTCATCATGTCCCGTAGCCATCATGTCATCACGTCATCATGTCCCGTAGCCATCACGTCATCACGTCCCGTAGCCATCATGTCATCACGTCCCGTAGCCATCATGTCATCACGTCCCGTAGCCATCATGTCATCACGTCCCGTAGCCATCATGTCATCACGTCCCGTAGCCATCATGTCATCACGTCATCACGTCCCGTAGCCATCACGTCATCATGTCCCGTAGCCATCATGTCATCACGTCCCGTAGCCATCATGTCATCACGTCATCACGTCCCGTAGCCATCATGTCATCATGTCCCGTAGCCATCATGTCATCACGTCCCGTAGCCATCATGTCATCACGTCCCGTAGCCATCATGTCATCACGTCCCGTAGCCATCATGTCATCACGTCATCACGTCCCGTAGCCATCATGTCATCACGTCATCACGTCCCGTAGCCATCACGTCATCATGTCCCGTAGCCATCACGTCATCACGTCCCGTAGCCATCATGTCATCACGTCCCGTAGCCATCACGTCATCACGTCCCGTAGCCATCACGTCATCACGTCCCGTAGCCATCACGTCATCATGTCCCGTAGCCATCATGTCATCACGTCATCACGTCCCGTAGCCATCACGTCATCACGTCATCACGTCCCGTAGCCATCATGTCATCACGTCCCGTAGCCATCATGTCATCACGTCCCGTAGCCATCATGTCATCACGTCCCGTAGCCATCACGTCATCACGTCCCGTAGCCATCACGTCATCACGTCCCGTAGCCATCACGTCATCACGTCCCGTAGCCATCACGTCATCACGTCCCGTAGCCATCACATCATCACGTCCCGTAGCCATCACGTCATCACGTCCCGTAGCCATCACGTCATCACGTCCCGTAGCCATCATGTCATCACGTCCCGTAGCCATCACGTCATCACGTCCCGTAGCCATCACGTCATCACGTCATCACGTCCCGTAGCCATCATGTCATCACGTCCCGTAGCCATCACGTCATCACGTCCCGTAGCCATCATGTCATCACGTCCCGTAGCCATCATGTCATCACGTCATCACGTCCCGTAGCCATCATGTCATCACGTCCCGTAGCCATCATGTCATCACGTCCCGTAGCCATCATGTCATCACGTCATCACGTCCCGTAGCCATCATGTCATCACGTCCCGTAGCCATCATGTCATCACGTCCCGTAGCCATCATGTCATCACGTCCCGTAGCCATCATGTCATCACGTCCCGTAGCCATCATGTCATCACGTCCCGTAGCCATCATGTCATCATGTCCGTAGCCATCATGTCATCACGTCCCGTAGCCATCATGTCATCACGTCCCGTAGCCATCATGTCATCCACGTCCCGTAGCCATCATGTCATCACGTCCCGTAGCCATCATGTCATCACGTCCCGTAGCCATCATGTCATCACGTCCCGTAGCCATCATGTCATCATGTCCCGTAGCCATCATGTCATCACGTCCCGTAGCCATCATGTCATCACGTCCCGTAGCCATCACGGCATCTAGTCAAGTCGTTAAGTCAAGGCACCAAATCAAGTTGTCAAGTCATCACGAGAAGTGTTTGTGTAATCACCATATCGAGTCATCAAGTCAGTGAGTGTTGTGTAGTCGTGTAGTCACAACGTTGTCGAGTCAGGTCATTGAGTCAAGTTGTTGAGTCATCACCTTGTGTAGTCATCACGTCATTGTTTCAACACATCTTAGTCAACATGAGGTTGAGTCACCGGGTTGCCGAGTCACCAGGTTGCTGAGGTTATCACCACAATCACCTCTTCTCAGCAAATCTTGACGGGATGTTTCCAGGATTTTAAAAGGTCCCTAGTCCAAGGGGTAGTGTCCTGAAATGGACCCTAAACCTCAGATATGCTTCAGTTTGGATCAGAATATGCTATTCTTCATGAATTTCCATGTTACCACCACATTTTGACCTGAACCAATCCAAAAATCAGGTTCTAAACATGCTGGACCTTGATCTGTCTGATCCGCTTCAGGGAGTAAATATGCAGCAGTGATGAAGAGGAGGGTGGAAGAAAAGAAACATGCAAGGACGCCGCCGGCAAAATAAAAAAACATGGATAGAAATGACGGGAAGAGGCTGGGGTTGGGGGGTTGGGGGGTAGGGTTTGGAGGAGAGGAGAAGAAGAAGAAAATCAATAGGTTTTTCTGCAGCTGTGTGATCAGGTAATGTATTGATGACCTTTACTCTCACATTGTGGAAACTTATCAGTCTGCAACTTATTCAGGCCGGCTGACGGAGCAAGATCCACCATCAATACTGCCTCCACCGGGCCGTTACTCACCGCCAGACACCAGATATTAAACCGGGGGGGGGGGGGGGGGGGGGCGAAGTCGCCGCTCAGCGCTGCATTCATGGACTGCTCTGACCTTCGCAGCACTTAGAATATGAAGACGGCGTCAGTTATAGCCATTATCTTAATTTGGCCTGCAGGTTGTTTATTGTACAGTCTGTTTGGTGGTGGTGGTGGTGGTGGGGGGGGGGGGGGGGGGGGGGGGGGGGGGGGGGGCTGCAGCTGAACACTGATGTCCAGGATGGAGCACTGCTGACAGAATCACAGGGGGCTTTTCGACCTACCTGCTTCCAGAGCTGGTTCTAAACCAGGTTCCAGAGCCGGTTCTAAAGCTGTTTCCAGACCTGTTTCTAAACCAGGTTCCAGAGCCGGTTCCAGAGCTGGTTCCAGCGCTGGTTCTAAAGCTGTTTCCAGACCTGTTTCTAAACCAGGTTCCAGAGATGGTTCTAAACCTGGTTCCAGAGCTGGTTCTAAAGCTGTTTCCAGACCTGTTTCTAAACCAGGTTCCAGAGACGGTTCCAGAGCTGGTTCCAGCGCTGGTTCTAAAGCTGTTTCCAGAGCCGGTTCTAAACCTGGTTCCAGAGCCGGTTCCAGAGATGGTTCTAAACCTGGTTCCAGAGCTGGTTCTAAACCAGGTTCCAGAGCCGGTTCTAAAGCTGTTTCCAGACCTGTTTCTAAACCAGGTTCCAGAGCCGGTTCCAGAGATGGTTCTAAACCTGGTTCCAGAGCTGGTTCTAAACCAGGTTCCAGAGCCGGTTCTAAAGCTGTTTCCAGACCTGTTTCTAAACCAGGTTCCAGAGCCGGTTCCAGAGATGGTTGTAAACCTGCTTCCAGAGCTGGTTCTAAACCAGGTTCCAGAGCCGGTTCTAAAGCTGTTTCCAGACCTGTTTCTAAACCAGGTTCCAGAGCCGGTTCCAGAGATGGTTCTAAACCTGATTCCAGAGCTGGTTCCAGCGCTGGTTCTAAACCTGATTCCAGAGCTGGTTCCAGCGCTGGTTCTAAAGCTGTTTCCAGACCTGTTTCTAAACCAGGTTCCAGCGCTGGTTCTAAAGCTGTTTCTAGACCTGTTTCTAAACCAGGTTCCAGCGCTGGTTCTAAAGCTGTTTCTAGACCTGTTTCTAAACCAGGTTCCAGAGCCGGTTCCAGAGCTGGTTCCAGCGCTGGTTCTAAAGCTGTTTCCAGACCTGTTTCTAAACCAGGTTCCAGAGATGGTTCTAAACCTGGTTCCAGAGCTGGTTCTAAAGCTGTTTCCAGACCTGTTTCTAAACCAGGTTCCAGAGCTGGTTCCAGCGCTGGTTCTAAAGCTGTTTCTAGACCTGTTTCTAAACCAGGTTCCAGAGCTGGTTCCAGAGATGGTTCTAAACCTGGTTCCAGAGCTGGTTCTAAAGCTGTTTCCAGACCTGTTTCTAAACCAGGTTCCAGAGCCGGTTCCAGCGCTGGTTCTAAAGCTGTTTCTAGACCTGTTTCTAAACCAGGTTCCAGAGATGGTTCTAAACCTGGATCCAGAGCCGGTTCTAAAGCTGTTTCCAGACCTGTTTCTAAACCAGGTTCCAGAGCCGGTTCCAGAGCTGGTTCTAAAGCTGTTTCTAGACCTGTTTCTAGACCAGGTTCCAGAGCCGGTTCCAGAGCTGGTTCCAGCGCTGGTTCTAAAGCTGTTTCCAGACCTGTTTCTAAACCAGGTTCCAGAGATGGTTCTAAACCTGGTTCCAGAGCTGGTTCTAAAGCTGTTTCCAGACCTGTTTCTAAACCAGGTTCCAGAGACGGTTCCAGAGCTGGTTCCAGCGCTGGTTCTAAAGCTGTTTCCAGAGCCGGTTCTAAAGCGGTTTCCAGACCTGTTTCTAAACCTGGTTCCAGAGTCGGTTCCAGGACGGGTTCTAGAGCCGGTTCCAGAGCTGGTTCTAAAGCCGGTTCCACAGCTGGTTCTAAAGCTGGTTCCACAGCTGGTTCTAAAGCTGGTTCCAGAGCCGGTTCTGAAACTGTTTCCAGACCTGTTTCTAAACCAGGTTCCAGAGTCGGTTCCAGAGATGGTTCTAAACCTGGTTCCAGAGCTGGTTCTAAACCAGGTTCCAGAGCCGGTTCTAAAGCTGTTTCCAGACCTGTTTCTAAACCAGTTTCCAGAGCCAGTTCCAGAGCTGGTTCCAGCGCTGGTTCTAAAGCTGTTTCCAGACCTGTTTCTAAACCAGGTTCCAGAGATGGTTCTAAACCTGGTTCCAGAGCCGGTTCTAAAGCTGGTTCCAGACCTGTTTCTAAACCAGGTTCCAGACCTGTTTCTAAACCAGGTTCCAGACCTGTTTCTAAACCAGGTTCCAGAGATGGTTCTAAACCTGGTTCCAGAGCCGGTTCTAAAGCTGTTTCTAGACCTGTTTCTAAACCAGGTTCCAGAGCCGGTTCCAGAGCTGGTTCCAGCGCTGGTTCTAAAGCTGTTTCCAGACCTGTTTCTAAACCAGGTTCCAGAGATGGTTCTAAACCTGGTTCCAGAGCTGGTTCTAAAGCTGTTTCCAGACCTGTTTCTAAACCAGGTTCCAGAGCTGGTTCCAGCGCTGGTTCTAAAGCTGTTTCTAGACCTGTTTCTAAACCAGGTTCCAGAGCTGGTTCCAGAGATGGTTCTAAACCTGGTTCCAGAGCTGGTTCCAGCGCTGGTTCTAAAGCTGTTTCCAGACCTGTTTCTAAACCAGGTTCCAGAGCCGGTTCCAGCGCTGGTTCTAAAGCTGTTTCTAGACCTGTTTCTAAACCAGGTTCCAGAGATGGTTCTAAACCTGGATCCAGAGCCGGTTCTAAAGCTGTTTCCAGACCTGTTTCTAAACCTGGATCCAGAGCCGGTTCCAGAGCTGGTTCTAAAGCTGTTTCTAGACCTGTTTCTAGACCAGGTTCCAGAGCCGGTTCCAGAGCTGGTTCCAGCGCTGGTTCTAAAGCTGTTTCCAGACCTGTTTCTAAACCAGGTTCCAGAGATGGTTCTAAACCTGGTTCCAGAGCTGGTTCTAAAGCTGTTTCCAGACCTGTTTCTAAACCAGGTTCCAGAGACGGTTCCAGAGCTGGTTCCAGCGCTGGTTCTAAAGCTGTTTCCAGAGCCGGTTCTAAAGCGGTTTCCAGACCTGTTTCTAAACCTGGTTCCAGAGTCGGTTCCAGGACGGGTTCTAGAGCCGGTTCCAGAGCTGGTTCTAAAGCCGGTTCCACAGCTGGTTCTAAAGCTGGTTCCACAGCTGGTTCTAAAGCTGGTTCCAGAGCCGGTTCTGAAACTGTTTCCAGACCTGTTTCTAAACCAGGTTCCAGAGTCGGTTCCAGAGATGGTTCTAAACCTGGTTCCAGAGCTGGTTCTAAACCAGGTTCCAGAGCCGGTTCTAAAGCTGTTTCCAGACCTGTTTCTAAACCAGGTTCCAGAGATGGTTCTAAACCTGGTTCCAGAGCCGGTTCTAAAGCTGGTTCCAGACCTGTTTCTAAACCAGGTTCCAGACCTGTTTCTAAACCAGGTTCCAGACCTGTTTCTAAACCAGGTTCCAGAGATGGTTCTAAACCTGGTTCCAGAGCCGGTTCTAAAGCTGTTTCCAGACCTGTTTCTAAACCAGGTTCCAGAGATGGTTCTAAACCTGGTTCCAGAGTCGGTTCCAGGAAGGGTTCTAGAGCCGGTTCCACAGCTGGTTCTAAAGCTGGTTCCAGAGCTGGTTCTAGAGCTGGTTCCAGAGCCGGTTCTGAAACTGTTTCCAGACCTGTTTCTAAACCTGGTTCCAGAGCCGGTTCCAGAGATGGTTCTAAACCTGCTTCCAGAGCTGGTTCTAAACCAGGTTCCAGAGCCGGTTCTAAAGCTGTTTCCAGACCTGTTTCTAAACCAGTTTCCAGAGCCAGTTCCAGAGCTGGTTCCAGCGCTGGTTCTAAAGCTGTTTCCAGACCTGTTTCTAAACCAGGTTCCAGAGATGGTTCTAAACCTGGTTCCAGAGCCGGTTCTAAAGCTGGTTCCAGACCTGTTTCTAAACCAGGTTCCAGACCTGTTTCTAAACCAGGTTCCAGAGATGGTTCTAAACCTGGTTCCAGAGCCGGTTCTAAAGCTGTTTCCAGACCTGTTTCTAAACCAGGTTCCAGAGATGGTTCTAAACCTGGTTCCAGAGTCGGTTCCAGGAAGGGTTCTAGAGCCGGTTCCAGAGCTGGTTCTAGAGCTGGTTCCAGAGCCGGTTCTGAAACTGTTTCCAGACCTGTTTCTAAACCAGGTTCCAGAGCCGGTTCCAGAGATGGTTCTAAACCTGCTTCCAGAGCTGGTTCTGAACCAGGTTCCAGAGCCGGTTCTAAAGCTGTTTCCAGACCTGTTTCTAAACCAGTTTCCAGAGCCAGTTCCAGAGCTGGTTCCAGCGCTGGTTCTAAAGCTGTTTCCAGACCTGTTTCTAAACCAGGTTCCAGAGATGGTTCTAAACCTGGTTCCAGAGCCGGTTCTAAAGCTGGTTCCAGACCTGTTTCTAAACCAGGTTCCAGACCTGTTTCTAAACCAGGTTCCAGACCTGTTTCTAAACCAGGTTCCAGAGATGGTTCTAAACCTGGTTCCAGAGCCGGTTCTAAAGCTGTTTCCAGACCTGTTTCTAAACCAGGTTCCAGAGATGGTTCTAAACCTGGTTCCAGAGCCGGTTCTAAAGCTGTTTCCAGACCTGTTTCTAAACCAGGTTCCAGAGCTGGTTCCAGCGCTGGTTCTAAAGCTGTTTCTAGACCTGTTTCTAAACCAGGTTCCAGAGCTGGTTCCAGCGCTGGTTCTAAAGCTGTTTCCAGAGCCGGTTCTAAAGCTGTTTCCAGAGCCGGTTCTAAAGCTGTTTCCAGACCTGTTTCTAAACCAGGTTCCAGAGCCGGTTCCAGCGCTGGTTCTAAAGCCGTTTCCAGACCTGTTTCTAAACCAGGTTCCAGAGCCGGTTCCAGCGCTGGTTCTAAAGCCGTTTCCAGACCTGTTTCTAAACCAGGTTCCAGAGATGGTTCTAAACCTGGTTCCAGAGCTGGTTCTAAACCTGGTTCCAGAGCTGGTTCTAAAGCTGTTTCCAGACCTGTTTCTAAAGCAGGTTCCAGAGATGGTTCTAAACCTGGTTCCAGAGCTGGTTCCAGCGCTGGTTCTAAAGCTGTTTCCAGACCTGTTTCTAAACCAGGTTCCAGAGATGGTTCTAAAGCTGGTTCCAGACCTGTTTCTAAACCAGGTTCCAGAGCCGGTTCCAGAGCTGGTTCCAGCGCTGGTTCTAAAGCTGTTTCCAGAGCCGGTTCTAAAGCTGTTTCCAGAGCCGGTTCTAAAGCTGTTTCCAGACCTGTTTCTAAACCAGGTTCCAGAGATGGTTCTAAACCTGGTTCCAGAGTCGGTTCCAGGACGGGTTCTAGAGCCGGTTCCAGAGCTGGTTCTAAACCAGGTTCCAGAGCTGGTTCCAGAGCCGGTTCTGAAACTGTTTCCAAACCTGTTTCTAAACCTGGTTCCAGAGCCGGTTCCAGACCTGTTTCTAAACCAGGTTCCAGCGCTGGTTCTAAAGCTGTTTCCAGACCTGTTTCTAAACCAGGTTCCAGAGATGGTTCTAAACCTGGTTCCAGAGCCGGTTCTAAAGCTGGTTCTAAAGCTGTTTCCAGACCTGTTTCTAAACCAGGTTCCAGAGATGGTTCTAAACCTGGTTCCAGAGCCGGTTCTAAAGCTGTTTCCAGAGCTGGTTCTAAACCAGGTTCCAGAGCCGGTTCTAAAGCTGTTTCCAGACCTGGTTCTAAACCAGGTTCCAGAGCCGGTTCCAGAGCTGGTTCCAGCGCTGGTTCTAAAGCTGTTTCCAGACCTGTTTCTAAACCAGGTTCCAGAGATGGTTCTAAACCTGGATCCAGAGCCGGTTCTAAAGCTGTTTCCAGACCTGTTTCTAAACCAGGTTCCAGAGCCGGTTCCAGAGCTGGTTCTAAAGCTGGTTCCAGAGCCGGTTCTAAAGCTGTTTCCAGACCTGTTTCTAAACCAGGTTCCAGACCTGTTTCTAAACCAGGTTCCAGAGCCGGTTCCAGCGCTGGTTCTAAAGCTGTTTCCAGACCTGTTTCTAAAGCAGGTTCCAGAGATGGTTCTAAACCTGGTTCCAGAGCTGGTTCTAAACCTGGTTCCAGAGCTGGTTCTAAAGCTGTTTCCAGAGCTGGTTCTAAAGCTGTTTCCAGAGCTGGTTCTAAAGCTGTTTCCAGAGCCGGTTCTAAAGCTGTTTCCAGACCTGTTTCTAAACCAGGTTCCAGAGATGGTTCTAAACCTGGTTCCAGAGTCGGTTCCAGGACGGGTTCTAGAGCCGGTTCCAGAGCTGGTTCTAAAGCTGGTTACAGAGCTGGTTCTAAAGCTGGTTCCAGAGCCGGTTCTGAAACTGTTTCCAGACCTGTTTCTAAACCTGGTTCCAGAGCCGGTTCCAGACCTGTTTCTAAACCAGGTTCCAGAGCCGGTGCCAGAGCTGGTTCCAGCGCTGGTTCTAAAGCTGTTTCCAGAGCCGGTTCT
This sequence comes from Telmatherina bonti, assembly GCF_933228915.1. Classification (NCBI taxonomy): domain Eukaryota; kingdom Metazoa; phylum Chordata; class Actinopteri; order Atheriniformes; family Telmatherinidae; genus Telmatherina; species Telmatherina bonti. Next base: position 3,035,064 of record NC_136626.1, on the reverse strand, counting down.
AAAGCTGTTTCCAGACCTGTTTCTAAACCAGGTTCCAGAGATGGTTCTAAACCTGGTTCCAGACCTGTTTCTAAACCAGGTTCCAGAGCCGGTTCCAGAGCTGGTTCCAGCGCTGGTTCTAAAGCTGTTTCCAGACCTGTTTCTAAACCAGGTTCCAGAGATGGTTCTAAACCAGGTTCCAGAGCCGGTTCCAGAGCTGGTTCTAAAGCTGGTTCCAGAGCCGGTTCTAAAGCTGTTTCCAGAGCCGGTTCTAAAGCTGTTTCCAGACCTGTTTCTAAACCAGGTTCCAGACCTGTTTCTAAACCAGGTTCCAGAGATGGTTCTAAACCTGGTTCTAGAGCCGGTTCCAGAGCTGGTTCTAAAGCCGGTTCCAGAGCTGGTTCTAAAGCTGGTTCCAGAGCTGGTTCTAAAGCTGGTTCCAGAGCCGGTTCTGAAACAGTTTCCAGACCTGTTTCTAAACCAGGTTCCAGAGATGGTTCTAAACCTGGATCGAGAGCCGGTTCTAAAGCTGTTTCCAGACCTGTTTCTAAACCAGGTTCCAGAGCCGGTTCCAGAGCTGGTTCTAAACCTGGTTCCAGAGCCGGTTCTAAAGCTGTTTCCAGAGCTGGTTCTAAACCAGGTTCCAGAGCCGGTTCTAAACCAGGTTCCAGAGCCGGTTCCAGAGCTGGTTCCAGCGCTGGTTCTAAAGCTGTTTCCAGACCTGTTTCTAAAGCAGGTTCCAGAGATGGTTCTAAACCTGGTTCCAGAGCTGGTTCTAAACCTGGTTCCAGAGCTGGTTCTAAAGCTGTTTCCAGACCTGTTTCTAAAGCAGGTTCCAGAGATGGTTCTAAACCTGGTTCCAGAGCTGGTTCCAGCGCTGGTTCTAAAGCTGTTTCCAGACCTGTTTCTAAACCAGGTTCCAGAGATGGTTCTAAACCTGGTTCCAGAGCTGGTTCTAAAGCTGTTTCCAGACCTGTTTCTAAACCAGGTTCCAGAGCCGGTTCCAGAGCTGGTTCCAGCGCTGGTTCTAAAGCTGTTTCCAGAGCCCGTTCTAAAGCTGTTTCCAGAGCCGGTTCTAAAGCTGTTTCCAGACCTGTTTCTAAACCAGGTTCCAGAGATGGTTCTAAACCTGGTTCCAGAGTCGGTTCCAGGACGGGTTCTAGAGCCGGTTCCAGAGCTGGTTCTAAACCAGGTTCCAGAGCTGGTTCTAAAGCTGGTTCCAGAGCCGGTTCTGAAACTGTTTCCAAACCTGTTTCTAAACCTGGTTCCAGAGCCGGTTCCAGACCTGTTTCTAAACCAGGTTCCAGCGCTGGTTCTAAAGCTGTTTCCAGACCTGTTTCTAAACCAGGTTCCAGAGATGGTTCTAAACCTGGTTCCAGAGCCGGTTCTAAAGCTGGTTCTAAAGCTGTTTCCAGACCTGTTTCTAAACCAGGTTCCAGAGATGGTTCTAAACCTGGTTCCAGAGCCGGTTCTAAAGCTGTTTCCAGAGCTGGTTCTAAACCAGGTTCCAGAGCTGGTTCTAAAGCTGTTTCCAGAGCCGGTTCTAAAGCTGTTTCCAGACCTGTTTCTAAACCAGGTTCCAGACCTGTTTCTAAACCAGGTTCCAGAGCTGGTTCCAGCGCTGGTTCTAAAGCTGTTTCCAGACCTGTTTCTAAACCAGGTTCCAGAGATGGTTCTAAACCTGGATCCAGAGCCGGTTCTAAAGCTGTTTCCAGACCTGTTTCTAAACCAGGTTCCAGAGCCGGTTCCAGAGCTGGTTCTAAAGCTGGTTCCAGAGCCGGTTCTAAAGCTGTTTCCAGAGCCGGTTCTAAAGCTGTTTCCAGACCTGTTTCTAAACCAGGTTCCAGACCTGTTTCTAAACCAGGTTCCAGAGCCGGTTCCAGAGCTGGTTCCAGCGCTGGTTCTAAAGCTGTTTCCAGACCTGTTTCTAAAGCAGGTTCCAGAGATGGTTCTAAACCTGGTTCCAGAGCTGGTTCTAAACCTGGTTCCAGAGCTGGTTCTAAAGCTGTTTCCAGAGCTGGTTCTAAAGCTGTTTCCAGAGCTGGTTCTAAAGCTGTTTCCAGAGCCGGTTCTAAAGCTGTTTCCAGAGCCGGTTCTAAACCAGGTTCCAGAGATGGTTCTAAACCTGGTTCCAGAGTCGGTTCCAGGACGGGTTCTAGAGCCGGTTCCAGAGCTGGTTCTAAAGCTGGTTACAGAGCTGGTTCTAAAGCTGGTTCCAGAGCCGGTTCTGAAACTGTTTCCAGACCTGTTTTTAAACCTGGTTCCAGAGCCGGTTCCAGACCGGTTTCTAAACCAGGTTCCAGAGCCGGTGCCAGAGCTGGTTCCAGCGCTGGTTCTAAAGCTGTTTCCAGAGCCGGTTCTAAAGCTGTTTCCAGACCTGTTTCTAAACCAGGTTCCAGAGATGGTTCTAAACCTGGTTCCAGAGTCGGTTCCAGAGCTGGTTCTAAACCTGGTTCCAGAGTCGGTTCCAGAGCCGGTTCTAAACCTGGTTCCAGAGCCGGTTCCAGAGCTGGTTCCAGCGCTGGTTCTAAAGCTGTTTCCAGACCTGTTTCTAAACCAGGTTCCAGAGATGGTTCTAAACCTGGTTCCAGAGCCGGTTCTAAAGCTGGTTACAGCGCTGGTTCTAAAGCTGTTTCCAGACCTGTTTCTAAACCAGGTTCCAGAGATGGTTCTAAACCTGGTTCCAGAGTCGGTTCTAAAGCTGTTTCCAGAGCTGGTTCTAAACCAGGTTCCAGAGCCGGTTCTAAAGCTGTTTCCAGAGCCGGTTCTAAAGCTGTTTCCAGACCTGTTTCTAAACCAGGTTCCAGAGATGGTTCTAAACCTGGTTCCAGAGTCGGTTCCAGAGCTGGTTCTAAAGCCGGTTCCAGAGCTGCTTCTAAACCTGGTTCCAGAGTCGGTTCCAGAGCCGGTTCTAAACCTGGTTCCAGAGCCGGTTCCAGAGCTGGTTCCAGCGCTGGTTCTAAAGCTGTTTCCAGACCTGTTTCTAAACCAGGTTCCAGAGATGGTTCTAAACCTGGTTCCAGAGCCGGTTCTAAAGCTGGTTCCAGCGCTGGTTCTAAAGCTGTTTCCAGACCTGTTTCTAAACCAGGTTCCAGAGATGGTTCTAAACCTGGTTCCAGAGTCGGTTCTAAAGCTGTTTCCAGAGCTGGTTCTAAACCAGGTTCCAGAGCCGGTTCTAAAGCTGTTTCCAGAGCCGGTTCTAAAGCTGTTTCCAGACCTGTTTCTAAACCAGGTTCCAGAGCCGGTTCCAGAGCTGGTTCCAGCGCTGGTTCTAAAGCTGTTTCCAGACCTGTTTCTAAACCAGGTTCCAGAGATGGTTCTAAACCAGGTTCCAGAGCCGGTTCCAGAGCTGGTTCTAAAGCTGGTTCCAGAGCCGGTTCTAAAGCTGTTTCCAGCGCTGGTTCTAAAGCTGTTTCCAGACCTGTTTCTAAAGCAGGTTCGTGAGATGGTTCTAAACCTGGTTCCAGAGCTGGTTCTAAACCTGGTTCCAGAGCTGGTTCTAAAGATGTTTCCAGAGCTGGTTCTAAAGCTGTTTCCAGAGCCGGTTCTAAAGCTGTTTCCAGACCTGTTTCTAAACCAGGTTCCAGAGATGGTTCTAAACCTGGTTCCAGAGTCGGTTCCAGGACGGGTTCTAGAGCCGGTTCCAGAGCTGGTTCTAAAGCTGGTTCCAGAGCCGGTTCTAAAGCTGTTTCCAGACCTGTTTCTAAACCAGGTTCCAGAGATGGTTCTAAACCTGGTTCCAGAGTCGGTTCCAGGACGGGTTCTAGAGCCGGTTCCAGAGCTGGTTCTAAAGCTGGTTCCAGAGCCGGTTCTGAAACTGTTTCCAGACCTGTTTCTAAACCTGGTTCCAGAGCCGGTTCCAGACCTGTTTCTAAACCAGGTTCCAGAGCCGGTTCCAGAGCTGGTTCCAGCGCTGGTTCTAAAGCTGTTTCCAGACCTGTTTCTAAACCAGGTTCCAGAGATGGTTCTAAACCAGGTTCCAGAGATGGTTCTAAACCAGGTTCCAGAGCCGGTTCCAAAGCTGGTTCCAGCGCTGGTTCTAAAGCTGTTTCCAGACCTGTTTCTAAACCAGGTTCCAGAGATGGTTCTAAACCTGGTTCCAGCGCTGGTTCTAAAGCTGTTTCCAGACCTGTTTCTAAAGCAGGTTCCAGAGATGGTTCTAAACCTGGTTCCAGAGCTGGTTCTAAACCTGGTTCCAGAGCTGGTTCTAAAGCTGTTTCCAGAACTGGTTCTAAAGCTGTTTCCAGAGCTGGTTCTAAAGCTGTTTCCAGAGCCGGTTCTAAAGCGGTTTCCAGACCTGTTTCTAAACCAGGTTCCAGAGATGGTTCTAAACCTGGTTCCAGAGTCGGTTCCAGGACGGGTTCTAGAGCCGGTTCCAGAGCTGGTTCTAAAGCTGGTTCCAGAGCTGGTTCTAAAGCTGGTTCCAGAGCCGGTTCTGAAACTGTTTCCAGACCTGTTTCTAAACCTGGTTCCAGAGCTGGTTCCAGACCTGTTTCTAAACCAGGTTCCAGAGCCGGTTCCAGCGCTGGTTCTAAAGCTGTTTCCAGAGCCGGTTCTAAAGCTGTTTCCAGACCTGTTTCTAAACCAGGTTCCAGAGATGGTTCTAAACCTGGTTCCAGAGCTGGTTCTAAACCTGGTTCCAGAGTCGGTTCCAGAGCTGGTTCTAAACCTGGTTCCAGAGCCGGTTCTAAACCTGGTTCCAGAGCCGGTTCCAGAGCTGGTTCCAGCGCTGGTTCTAAAGCTGTTTCCAGACCTGTTTCTAAACCAGGTTCCAGAGATGGTTCTAAACCTGGTTCCAGAGCCGGTTCTAAAGCTGGTTCCAGCACTGGTTCTAAAGCTGTTTCCAGACCTGTTTCTAAACCAGGTTCCAGAGATGGTTCTAAACCTGGTTCCAGAGTCGGTTCTAAAGCTGTTTCCAGAGCTGGTTCTAAACCAGGTTCCAGAGCCGGTTCTAAAGCTGTTTCCAGAGCCGGTTCTAAAGCTGTTTCCAGACCTGTTTCTAAACCAGGTTCCAGCGCTGGTTATAAAGCTGTTTCCAGACCTGTTTCTAAACCAGGTTCCAGAGATGGTTCTAAACCTGGATCCAGAGCCGGTTCTAAAGCTGTTTCCAGACCTGTTTCTAAACCAGGTTCCAGAGCCGGTTCCAGAGCTGGTTCTAAAGCTGGTTCCAGAGCCGGTTCTAAAGCTGGTTCCAGAGCTGGTTCTGAAACTGTTTCCAGACCTGTTTCTAAACCTGGTTCCAGAGCCGGTTCCAGACCTGGTTCCAGCGCTGGTTCTAAAGCTGTTTCCAGAGCCGGTTCTAAAGCTGTTTCCAGACCTGTTTCTAAACCAGGTTCCAGAGATGGTTCTAAACCTGGTTCCAGAGTCGGTTCCAGAGCTGGTTCTAAAGCCGGTTCCAGAGCTGGTTCTAAACCTGGTTCCAGAGTCGGTTCCAGAGCTGGTTCTAAAGCCGGTTCCAGAGCTGGTTCTAAACCTGGTTCCAGAGCCGGTTCTAAACCTGGTTCCAGAGCCGGTTCTAAAGCTGTTTCCAGACCTGTTTCTAAACCAGGTTCCAGAGCCGGTTCTAAAGCTGTTTCCAGACCTGTTTCTAAACCAGGTTCCAGAGATGGTTCTAAACCTGGTTCCAGAGCCGGTTCTAAAGCTGGTTCCAGCGCTGGTTCTAAAGCTGTTTCCAGACCTGTTTCTAAACCAGGTTCCAGAGATGGTTCTAAACCTGGTTCCAGAGCCGGTTCTAAAGCTGGTTCCAGCGCTGGTTCTAAAGCTGTTCCCAGACCTGTTTCTAAACCAGGTTTCAGAGATGGTTCTAAACCTGGTTCCAGAGCCGGTTCTAAAGCTGTTTCCAGACCTGTTTCTAAACCAGGTTCCAGACCTGTTTCTAAACCTGGTTCCAGAGCCGGTTCTAAAGCTGTTTCCAGACCTGTTTCTAAACCAGGTTCCAGAGCTGGTTCCAGCGCTGGTTCTAAAGCTGTTTCTAGACGTGTTTCTAAACCAGGTTCCAGAGCCGGTTCCAGAGCTGGTTCCAGCGCTGGTTCTAAAGCTGTTTCCAGAGCCGGTTCTAAAGCTGTTTCCAGACCTGTTTCTAAACCAGGTTCCAGAGCTGGTTCCAGCGCTGGTTCTAAAGCTGTTTCCAGACCTGTTTCTAAACCAGGTTCCAGAGCTGGTTCTAAAGCTGGTTCCAGAGCTGGTTCTAAAGCTGGTTCCAGAGCCGGTTCTGAAACTGTTTCCAGACCTGTTTCTAAACCTGGTTCCAGAGCTGGTTCCAGACCTGTTTCTAAACCAGGTTCCAGAGCCGGTTCCAGAGCTGGTTCCAGCGCTGGTTCTAAAGCTGTTTCCAGAGCCGGTTCTAAAGCTGTTTCCAGACCTGTTTCTAAACCAGGTTCCAGAGATGGTTCTAAACCTGGTTCCAGAGTCGGTTCCAGAGCTGGTTCTAAAGCCGGTTCCAGAGCTGGTTCTAAACCTGGTTCCAGAGTCGGTTCCAGAGCTGGTTCTAAACCTGGTTCCAGAGCCGGTTCTAAACCTGGTTCCAGAGCCGGTTCCAGACCTGTTTCTAAACCAGGTTCCAGAGCCGGTTCCAGAGCTGGTTCCAGCGCTGGTTCTAAAGCTGTTTCCAGACCTGTTTCTAAACCAGGTTCCAGAGCTGGTTCTAAACATGGTTCCAGAGCTGGTTCTAAAGCTGTTTCCAGAACTGGTTCTAAAGCTGTTTCCAGAGCTGGTTCTAAAGCTGTTTCCAGAGCCGGTTCTAAAGCGGTTTCCAGACCTGTTTCTAAACCAGGTTCCAGAGATGGTTCTAAACCTGGTTCCAGAGTCGGTTCCAGGACGGGTTCTAGAGCCGGTTCCAGAGCTGGTTCTAAAGCTGGTTCCAGAGCTGGTTCTAAAGCTGGTTCCAGAGCCGGTTCTGAAACTGTTTCCAGACCTGTTTCTAAACCTGGTTCCAGAGCTGGTTCCAGACCTGTTTCTAAACCAGATTCCAGAGCCGGTTCCAGCGCTGGTTCTAAAGCTGTTTCCAGAGCCGGTTCTAAAGCTGTTTCCAGACCTGTTTCTAAACCAGGTTCCAGAGATGGTTCTAAACCTGGTTCCAGAGCTGGTTCTAAACCTGGTTCCAGAGTCGGTTCCAGAGCTGGTTCTAAACCTGGTTCCAGAGCCGGTTCTAAACCTGGTTCCAGAGCCGGTTCCAGACCTGTTTCTAAACCAGGTTCCAGAGCCGGTTCCAGAGCTGGTTCCAGCGCTGGTTCTAAAGCTGTTTCCAGACCTGTTTCTAAACCAGGTTCCAGAGATGGATCTAAACCTGGTTCCAGAGCCGGTTCTAAAGCTGGTTCCAGCACTGGTTCTAAAGCTGTTTCCAGACCTGTTTCTAAACCAGGTTCCAGAGATGGTTCTAAACCTGGTTCCAGAGTCGGTTCTAAAGCTGTTTCCAGACCTGTTTCTAAACCAGGTTCCAGACCTGTTTCTAAACCAGGTTCCAGAGCCGGTTCCAGAGCTGGTTCCAGCGCTGGTTATAAAGCTGTTTCCAGACCTGTTTCTAAACCAGGTTCCAGAGATGGTTCTAAACCTGGATCCAGAGCCGGTTCTAAAGCTGTTTCCAGACCTGTTTCTAAACCAGGTTCCAGAGCCGGTTCCAGAGCTGGTTCTAAAGCTGGTTCCAGAGCCGGTTCTAAAGCTGGTTCCAGAGCTGGTTCTGAAACTGTTTCCAGACCTGTTTCTAAACCTGGTTCCAGAGCCGGTTCCAGACCTGGTTCCAGCGCTGGTTCTAAAGCTGTTTCCAGAGCCGGTTCTAAAGCTGTTTCCAGACCTGTTTCTAAACCAGGTTCCAGAGATGGTTCTAAACCTGGTTCCAGAGTCGGTTCCAGAGCTGGTTCTAAAGCCGGTTCCAGAGCTGGTTCTAAACCTGGTTCCAGAGTCGGTTCCAGAGCTGGTTCTAAAGCCGGTTCCAGAGCTGGTTCTAAACCTGGTTCCAGAGCCGGTTCTAAAGCTGTTTCCAGACCTGTTTCTAAACCAGGTTCCAGAGCCGGTTCCAGAGCTGGTTCCAGCGCTGGTTCTAAAGCTGTTTCCAGACCTGTTTCTAAACCAGGTTCCAGAGATGGTTCTAAACCTGGTTCCAGAGCCGGTTCTAAAGCTGGTTCCAGCGCTGGTTCTAAAGCTGTTTCCAGACCTGTTTCTAAACCAGGTTCCAGAGATGGTTCTAAACCTGGTTCCAGAGCCGGTTCTAAAGCTGGTTCCAGCGCTGGTTCTAAAGCTGTTCCCAGACCTGTTTCTAAACCAGGTTTCAGAGATGGTTCTAAACCTGGTTCCAGAGCCGGTTCTAAAGCTGTTTCCAGACCTGTTTCTAAACCAGGTTCCAGAGATGGTTCTAAACCTGGTTCCAGAGCCGGTTCTAAAGCTGTTTCCAGACCTGTTTCTAAACCAGGTTCCAGAGCTGGTTCCAGCGCTGGTTCTAAAGCTGTTTCTAGACCTGTTTCTAAACCAAGTTCCAGAGCCGGTTCCAGAGCTGGTTCCAGCGCTGGTTCTAAAGCTGTTTCCAGAGCCGGTTCTAAACCAGGTTCCAGAGCCGGTTCCAGCGCTGGTTCTAAAGCTGTTTCCAGACCTGTTTCTAAACCAGGTTCCAGAGCTGGTTCTAAAGCTGGTTCCAGAGCTGGTTCTAAAGCTGGTTCCAGAGCCGGTTCTGAAACTGTTTCCAGACCTGTTTCTAAACCTGGTTCCAGAGCTGGTTCCAGACCTGTTTCTAAACCAGGTTCCAGAGCCGGTTCCAGAGCTGGTTCCAGCGCTGGTTCTAAAGCTGTTTCCAGAGCCGGTTCTAAAGCTGTTTCCAGACCTGTTTCTAAACCAGGTTCCAGAGATGGTTCTAAACCTGGTTCCAGAGTCGGTTCCAGAGCTGGTTCTAAAGCCGGTTCCAGAGCTGGTTCTAAACCTGGTTCCAGAGTCGGTTCCAGAGCTGGTTCTAAACCTGGTTCCAGAGCCGGTTCTAAACCTGGTTCCAGAGCCGGTTCCAGACCTGTTTCTAAACCAGGTTCCAGAGCCGGTTCCAGAGCTGGTTCCAGCGCTGGTTCTAAAGCTGTTTCCAGACCTGTTTCTAAACCAGGTTCCAGAGATGGTTCTAAACCTGGTTCCAGAGCCGGTTCTAAAGCTGGTTTCAGCGCTGGTTCTAAAGCTGTTTCCAGACCTGTTTCTAAACCAGGTTCCAGAGATGGTTCTAAACCTGGTTCCAGAGTCGGTTCTAAAGCTGTTTCCAGAGCTGGTTCTAAACCAGGTTCCAGAGCCGGTTCTAAAGCTGTTTCCAGAGCCGGTTCTAAAGCTGTTTCCAGACCTGTTTCTAAACCAGGTTCCAGACCTGTTTCTAAACCAGGTTCCAGAGCCGGTTCCAGAGCTGGTTCCAGCGCTGGTTATAAAGCTGTTTCCAGACCTGTTTCTAAACCAGGTTCCAGAGATGGTTCTAAACCTGGATCCAGAGCCGGTTCTAAAGCTGTTTCCAGACCTGTTTCTAAACCAGGTTCCAGAGTCGGTTCCAGAGCTGGTTCTAAAGCTGGTTCCAGAGCCGGTTCTAAAGCTGGTTCCAGAGCCGGTTCTGAAACTGTTTCCAGACCTGTTTCTAAACCTGGTTCCAGAGCCGGTTCCAGACCTGTTTCTAAACCAGGTTCCAGAGCCGGTTCCAGAGCTGGTTCCAGCGCTGGTTCTAAAGCTGTTTCCAGAGCCGGTTCTAAAGCTGTTTCCAGACCTGTTTCTAAACCAGGTTCCAGAGATGGTTCTAAACCTGGTTCCAGAGTCGGTTCCAGAGCTGGTTCTAAAGCCGGTTCCAGAGCTGGTTCTAAACCTGGTTCCAGAGTCGGTTCCAGAGCTGGTTCTAAAGCCGGTTCCAGAGCTGGTTCTAAACCTGGTTCCAGAGCCGGTTCTAAACCTGGTTCCAGAGCCGGTTCTAAAGCTGTTTCCAGACCTGTTTCTAAACCAGGTTCCAGAGCCGGTTCCAGAGCTGGTTCCAGCGCTGGTTCTAAAGCTGTTTCCAGACCTGTTTCTAAACCAGGTTCCAGAGATGGTTCTAAACCTGGTTCCAGAGCCGGTTCTAAAGCTGGTTCCAGCGCTGGTTCTAAAGCTGTTTCCAGACCTGTTTCTAAACCAGGTTCCAGAGATGGTTCTAAACCTGGTTCCAGAGCCGGTTCTAAAGCTGGTTCCAGCGCTGGTTCTAAAGCTGTTCCCAGACTTGTTTCTAAACCAGGTTCCAGACCTGTTTCTAAACCAGGTTCCAGACCTGTTTCTAAACCAGGTTCCAGAGATGGTTCTAAACCTGGTTCCAGAGCCGGTTCTAAAGCTGTTTCCAGACCTGTTTCTAAACCAGGTTCCAGAGATGGTTCTAAACCTGGTTCCAGAGCCGGTTCTAAAGCTGTTTCCAGACCTGTTTCTAAACCAGGTTCCAGAGCTGGTTCCAACGCTGGTTCTAAAGCTGTTTCTAGACCTGTTTCTAAACCAGGTTCCAGAGCCGGTTCCAGCGCTGGTTCTAAAGCTGTTTCCAGAGCCGGTTCTAAAGCTGTTTCCAGAGCCGGTTCTAAAGCTGTTTCCAGACCTGTTTCTAAACCAGGTTCCAGACCTGTTTCTAAACCAGGTTCCAGACCTGTTTCTAAACCAGGTTCCAGAGCCGGTTCCAGAGCTGGTTCCAGCGCTGGTTCTAAAGCTGTTTCCAGACCTGTTTCTAAACCAGGTTCCAGAGATGGTTCTAAACCTGGTTCCAGAGCTGGTTCTAAAGCTGTTTCCAGACCTGTTTCTAAAGCAGGTTCCAGAGATGGTTCTAAACCTGGTTCCAGAGCTGGTTCCAGCGCTGGTTCTAAAGCTGTTTCCAGACCTGTTTCTAAACCAGGTTCCAGAGATGGTTCTAAACCTGGTTCCAGAGCTGGTTCTAAAGCTGTTTCCAGACCTGTTTCTAAACCAGGTTCCAGAGATGGTTCTAAACCAGGTTCCAGAGATGGTTCTAAACCAGGTTCCAGAGCCGGTTCTAAAGCTGGTTCCAGCGCTGGTTCTAAAGCTGTTTCCAGACCTGTTTCTAAACCAGGTTCCAGAGATGGTTCTAAACCTGGTTCCAGAGTCGGTTCTAAAGCTGTTTCCAGAGCTGGTTCTAAACCAGGTTCCAGAGCCGGTTCTAAAGCTGTTTCCAGAGCCGGTTCTAAAGCTGTTTCCAGACCTGTTTCTAAACCAGGTTCCAGAGCCGGTTCCAGAGCTGGTTCCAGCGCTGGTTCTAAAGCTGTTTCCAGACCTGTTTCTAAACCAGGTTCCAGAGATGGTTCTAAACCTGGATCCAGAGCCGGTTCTAAAGCTGTTTCCAGACCTGTTTCTAAACCAGGTTCCAGAGCCGGTTCCAGAGCTGGTTCTAAAGCTGGTTCCAGAGCCGGTTCTAAAGCTGTTTCCAGAGCCGGTTCTAAAGCTGTTTCCAGACCTGTTTCTAAACCAGGTTCCAGACCTGTTTCTAAACCAGGTTCCAGAGCCAGTTCCAGAGCTGGTTCCAGCGCTGGTTCTAAAGCTGTTTCCAGACCTGTTTCTAAACCAGGTTCCAGAGATGGTTCTAAACCTGGTTCCAGAGCTGGTTCTAAAGCTGTTTCCAGAGCCGGTTCTAAAGCTGTTTCCAGACCTGTTTCTAAACCTGGTTCCAGAGTCGGTTCCAGGACGGGTTCTAGAGCCGGTTCCAGAGCTGGTTCTAAAGCTGGTTACAGAGCTGGTTCTAAAGCTGGTTCCAGAGCCGGTTCTGAAACTGTTTCCAGACCTGTTTCTAAACCTGGTTCCAGAGCCGGTTCCAGACCTGTTTCTAAACCAGGTTCCAGAGCCGGTTCCAGAGCTGGTTCCAGCGCTGGTTCTAAAGCTGTTTCCAGAGCCGGTTCTAAAGCTGTTTCCAGACCTGTTTCTAAACCAGGTTCCAGAGATGGTTCTAAACCTGGTTCCAGAGTCGGTTCCAGAGCTGGTTCTAAAGCCGGTTCCAGCGCTGGTTCTAAAGCTGTTTCCAGAGCCGGTTCTAAAGCTGTTTCCAGAGCCGGTTCTAAAGCCGTTTCCAGACCTGGTTCTAAAGCTGTTTCCAGACCTGGTTCTAAACCTGGCTCCAGAGATGGTTCTAAACCTGGCTCCAGAGTCGGTTCCAGGACGGGTTCTAGAGCCGGTTCCAGAGCTGGTTCTAAAGCTGGTTCCAGAGCTGGTTCTAAAGCTGGTTCCAGAGCCGGTTCTGAAACTGTTTCCAGACCTGCTTCTAAACCTGGTTCCAGAGCCGGTTCCAGACCTGTTTCTAAAACAGGTTCCAGAGCCGGTTCCAGACCTGTTTCTAAACCTGGTTCCAGAGCCGGTTCTAAAGCTGTTTCCAGAGCCGGTTCCAGACCTGTTTCTAAACCTGGTTCCAGAGCCGGTTCCAGACCTGTTTCTAAACCAGGTTCCAGAGCCGGTTCCAGAGCTGGTTCCAGCGCTGGTTCTAAAGCTGTTTCCAGAGCCGGTTCTAAAGCTGTTTCCAGAGCCGGTTCTAAAGCTGTTTCCAGACCTGTTTCTAAACCAGGTTCCAGAGATGGTTCTAAACCTGGTTCCAGAGTCGGTTCCAGAGCTGGTTCTAAAGCCGGTTCCAGAGCTGGTTCTAAACCTGGTTCCAGAGTCGGTTCCAGGACGGGTTCCAGAGCTGGTTCTAAAGCTGGTTCCAGAGCTGGTTCTAAAGCTGGTTCCAGAGCCGGTTCTGAAACTGTTTCCAGACCTGCTTCTAAACCTGGTTCCAGAGCCGGTTCCAGACCTGTTTCTAAACCAGGTTCCAGAGCCGGTTCTAAAGCTGTTTCCAGAGCCGGTTCCAGACCTGTTTCTAAACCTGGTTCCAGAGCCGGTTCCAGACCTGTTTCTAAACCAGGTTCCAGAGCCGGTTCCAGAGCTGGTTCCAGCGCTGGTTCTAAAGCTGTTTCCAGAGCCGGTTCTAAAGCTGTTTCCAGAGCCGGTTCTAAAGCTGTTTCCAGACCTGTTTCTAAACCAGGTTCCAGAGATGGTTCTAAACCTGGTTCCAGAGTCGGTTCCAGAGCTGGTTCTAAAGCCGGTTCCAGAGCTGGTTCTAAACCTGGTTCCAGAGTCGGTTCCAGGACGGGTTCCAGAGCTGGTTCTAAAGCTGGTTCCAGAGCTGGTTCTAAAGCTGGTTCCAGAGCCGGTTCTGAAACTGTTTCCAGACCTGCTTCTAAACCTGGTTCCAGAGCCGGTTCCAGACCTGTTTCTAAACCAGGTTCCAGAGCCGGTTCCAGAGCTGGTTCCAGCGCTGGTTCTAAAGCTGTTTCCAGAGCCGGTTCTAAAGCTGTTTCCAGAGCCGGTTCCAGACCTGTTTCTAAACCTGGTTCCAGAGCCGGTTCCAGGCCTGTTTCTAAACCAGGTTCCAGAGTCGGTTCCAGAGCTGGTTCCAGCGCTGGTTCTAAAGCTGTTTCCAGAGCAGGTTCTAAAGCTGTTTCCAGAGCCGGTTCTAAAGCTGTTTCCAGACCTGTTTCTAAACCAGGTTCCAGACCTGGTTCCAGAGCTGGTTCCAGCGCTGGTTATAAAGCTGTTTCCAGACCTGTTTCTAAACCAGGTTCCAGAGATGGTTCTAAACCTGGATCCAGAGCCGGTTCTAAAGCTGTTTCCAGACCTGTTTCTAAACCAGGTTCCAGAGCCGGTTCCAGAGCTGGTTCTAAAGCTGGTTCCAGAGCCGGTTCTAAAGCTGGTTCCAGAGCCGGTTCTGAAACTGTTTCCAGACCTGTTTCTAAACCTGGTTCCAGAGCCGGTTCCAGACCTGTTTCTAAACCAGGTTCCAGAGCCGGTTCCAGAGCTGGTTCCAGCGCTGGTTCTAAAGCTGTTTCCAGAGCCGGTTCTAAAGCTGTTTCCAGACCTGTTTCTAAACCAGGTTCCAGAGATGGTTCTAAAGCCGGTTCCAGAGCTGGTTCTAAAGCCGGTTCCAGAGCTGGTTCTAAACCTGGTTCCAGAGCCGGTTCTAAACCTGGTTCCAGAGCCGGTTCTAAAGCTGTTTCCAGACCTGTTTCTAAACCAGGTTCCAGAGCCGGTTCCAGAGCTGGTTCCAGCGCTGGTTCTAAAGCTGTTTCCAGACCTGTTTCTAAACCTGGTTCCAGAGCCGGTTCTAAAGCTGGTTCCAGAGCCGGTTCTAAAGCTGGTTCCAGCGCTGGTTCTAAAGCTGTTTCCAGACCTGTTTCTAAACCAGGTTCCAGAGATGGTTCTAAACCTGGTTCCAGAGCCGGTTCTAAAGCTGGTTCCAGCGCTGGTTCTAAAGCTGTTCCCAGACCTGTTTCTAAACCAGGTTCCAGACCTGTTTCTAAACCAGGTTCCAGAGATGGTTCTAAACCTGGTTCCAGAGCCGGTTCTAAAGCTGTTTCCAGACCTGTTTCTAAACCAGGTTCCAGAGATGGTTCTAAAGCTGGTTCCAGCGCTGGTTCTAAAGCTGTTTCCAGAGCCGGTTCTAAAGCTGTTTCCAGAGCCGGTTCTAAAGCTGTTTCCAGAGCCGGTTCTAAAGCTGTTTCCAGACCTGTTTCTAAACCAGGTTCCAGAGCTGGTTCCAGCGCTGGTTCTAAAGCTGTTTCCAGACCTGTTTCTAAACCAGGTTCCAGAGATGGTTCTAAACCTGGTTCCAGAGCTGGTTCTAAAGCTGTTTCCAGACCTGTTTCTAAACCAGGTTCCAGAGCCGGTTCCAGAGCTGGTTCCAGCGCTGGTTCTAAAGCTGTTTCCAGAGCCGGTTCTAAAGCTGTTTCCAGAGCCGGTTCTAAAGCTGTTTCCAGACCTGTTTCTAAACCAGGTTCCAGACCTGTTTCTAAACCAGGTTCCAGAGCCGGTTCCAGAGCTGGTTCCAGCGCTGGTTCTAAAGCTGTTTCCAGACCTGTTTCTAAACCAGGTTCCAGAGCTGGTTCTAAAGCTGGTTCCAGAGCTGGTTCTAAAGCTGGTTCCAGAGCCGGTTCTGAAACTGTTTCCAGACCTGTTTCTAAACCTGGTTCCAGAGCTGGTTCCAGACCTGTTTCTAAACCAGGTTCCAGAGCCGGTTCCAGAGCTGGTTCCAGCGCTGGTTCTAAAGCTGTTTCCAGAGCCGGTTCCAGAGCTGTTTCCAGACCTGTTTCTAAACCAGGTTCCAGAGATGGTTCTAAACCTGGTTCCAGAGTCGGTTCCAGAGCTGGTTCTAAAGCCGGTTCCAGAGCTGGTTCTAAACCTGGTTCCAGAGTCGGTTCCAGAGCTGGTTCAAAACCTGGTTCCAGAGCCGGTTCTAAACCTGGTTCCAGAGCCGGTTCCAGACCTGTTTCTAAACCAGGTTCCAGAGCCGGTTCCAGAGCTGGTTCCAGCGCTGGTTCTAAAGCTGTTTCCAGACCTGTTTCTAAAGCTGTTTCCAGACCTGTTTCTAAACCAGGTTCCAGAGATGGTTCTAAACCTGGTTCCAGAGTCGGTTCTAAAGCTGTTTCCAGAGCTGGTTCTAAACCAGGTTCCAGAGCCGGTTCTAAAGCTGTTTCCAGAGCCGGTTCTAAAGCTGTTTCCAGACCTGTTTCTAAACCAGGTTCCAGACCTGTTTCTAAACCAGGTTCCAGAGCCGGTTCCAGAGCTGGTTCCAGCGCTGGTTATAAAGCTGTTTCCAGACCTGTTTCTAAACCAGGTTCCAGAGATGGTTCTAAACCTGGATCCAGAGCCGGTTCTAAAGCTGTTTCCAGACCTGTTTCTAAACCAGGTTCCAGAGCCGGTTCCAGAGCTGGTTCTAAAGCTGGTTCCAGAGCCGGTTCTAAAGCTGGTTCCAGAGCCGGTTCTGAAACTGTTTCCAGACCTGTTTCTAAACCTGGTTCCAGAGCCGGTTCCAGACCTGTTTCTAAACCAGGTTCCAGAGCCGGTTCCAGAGCTGGTTCCAGCGCTGGTTCTAAAGCTGTTTCCAGAGCCGGTTCTAAAGCTGTTTCCAGACCTGTTTCTAAACCAGGTTCCAGAGTCGGTTCCAGAGCTGGTTCTAAAGCCGGTTCCAGAGCTGGTTCTAAACCTGGTTCCAGAGTCGGTTCCAGAGCTGGTTCTAAAGCCGGTTCCAGAGCTGGTTCTAAACCTGGTTCCAGAGCCGGTTCTAAACCTGGTTCCAGAGCCGGTTCTAAAGCTGTTTCCAGACCTGTTTCTAAACCAGGTTCCAGAGCCGGTTCCAGAGCTGGTTCCAGCGCTGGTTCTAAAGCTGTTTCCAGACCTGTTTCTAAACCAGGTTCCAGAGATGGTTCTAAACCTGGTTCCAGAGCCGGTTCTAAAGCTGGTTCCAGCGCTGGTTCTAAAGCTGTTTCCAGACCTGTTTCTAAACCAGGTTCCAGAGATGGTTCTAAACCTGGTTCCAGAGCCGGTTCTAAAGCTGGTTCCAGCGCTGGTTCTAAAGCTGTTCCCAGACCTGTTTCTAAACCAGGTTCCAGACCTGTTTCTAAACCAGGTTCCAGAGATGGTTCTAAACCTGGTTCCAGAGCCGGTTCTAAAGCTGTTTCCAGACCTGTTTCTAAACCAGGTTCCAGAGATGGTTCTAAACCTGGTTCCAGAGCCGGTTCTAAAGCTGTTTCCAGACCTGTTTCTAAACCAGGTTCCAGAGCTGGTTCCAGCGCTGGTTCTAAAGCTGTTTCTAGACCTGTTTCTAAACCAGGTTCCAGAGCCGGTTCCAGAGCTGGTTCCAGCGCTGGTTCTAAAGCTGTTTCCAGCGCCGGTTCTAAAGCTGTTTCCAGAGCCGGTTCTAAAGCTGTTTCCAGACCTGTTTCTAAACCAGGTTCCAGACCTGTTTCTAAACCAGGTTCCAGAGCCGGTTCCAGAGCTGGTTCCAGCGCTGGTTCTAAAGCTGTTTCCAGACCTGTTTCTAAACCAGGTTCCAGAGATGGTTCTAAACCTGGTTCCAGAGCTGGTTCTAAAGCTGTTTCCAGATCTGTTTCTAAAGAAGGTTCCAGAGATGGTTCTAAACCTGGTTCCAGAGCTGGTTCCAGCGCTGGTTCTAAAGCTGTTTCCAGACCTGTTTCTAAACCAGGTTCCAGAGATGGTTCTAAACCTGGTTCCAGAGCTGGTTCTAAAGCTGTTTCCAGACCTGTTTCTAAACCAGGTTCCAGAGCCGGTTCCAGAGCTGGTTCCAGCGCTGGTTCTAAAGCTGTTTCCAGACCTGTTTCTAAACCAGGTTCCAGAGATGGTTCTAAACCTGGTTCCCGAGTCGGTTCCAGGACGGGTTCTAGAGCCGGTTCCAGAGCTGGTTCTAAAGCTGGTTCCAGAGCTGGTTCTAAAGCTGGTTCCAGAGCCGGTTCTGAAACTGTTTCCAGACCTGTTTCTAAACCTGGTTCCAGAGCCGGTTCCAGACCTGTTTCTAAACCAGGTTCCAGAGCCGGTTCCAGAGCTGGTTCCAGCGCTGGTTCTAAAGCTGTTTCCAGACCTGTTTCTAAACCAGGTTCCAGAGATGGTTCTAAACCAGGTTCCAGAGCCGGTTCTAAAGCTGGTTCCAGCGCTGGTTCTAAAGCTGTTTCCAGACCTGTTTCTAAACCAGGTTCCAGAGATGGTTCTAAACCTGGTTCCAGAGTCGGTTCTAAAGCTGTTTCCAGAGCTGGTTCTAAACCAGGTTCCAGAGCCGGTTCTAAAGCTGTTTCCAGAGCCGGTTCTAAAGCTGTTTCCAGACCTGTTTCTAAACCAGGTTCCAGACCTGTTTCTAAACCAGGTTCCAGAGCCGGTTCCAGAGCTGGTTCCAGCGCTGGTTCTAAAGCTGTTTCCAGACCTGTTTCTAAACCAGGTTCCAGAGATGGTTCTAAACCTGGATCCAGAGCCGGTTCTAAAGCTGTTTCCAGACCTGTTTCTAAACCAGGTTCCAGAGCCGGTTCCAGAGCTGGTTCTAAAGCTGGTTCCAGAGCCGGTTCTAAAGCTGTTTCCAGAGCCGGTTCTAAAGCTGTTTCCAGACCTGTTTCTAAACCAGGTTCCAGACCTGTTTCTAAACCTGGTTCCAGAGCCGGTTCCAGACCTGTTTCTAAACCAGGTTCCAGAGCCGGTTCCAGAGCTGGTTCCAGCGCTGGTTCTAAAGCTGTTTCCAGAGCCGGTTCTAAAGCTGTTTCCAGACCTGTTTCTAAACCAGGTTCCAGAGATGGTTCTAAAGCCGGTTCCAGAGCTGGTTCTAAACCTGGTTCCAGAGTCGGTTCCAGAGCTGGTTCTAAAGCCGGTTCCAGAGCCGGTTCTAAACCTGGTTCCAGAGCCGGTTCTAAACCTGGTTCCAGAGCCGGTTCTAAAGCTGTTTCCAGACCTGTTTCTAAACCAGGTTCCAGAGCCGGTTCCAGAGCTGGTTCCAGCGCTGGTTCTAAAGCTGTTTCCAGACCTGTTTCTAAACCTGGTTCCAGAGCCGGTTCTAAAGCTGGTTCCAGAGCCGGTTCTAAAGCTGGTTCCAGCGCTGGTTCTAAAGCTGTTTCCAGACCTGTTTCTAAACCAGGTTCCAGAGATGGTTCTAAACCTGGTTCCAGAGCCGGTTCTAAAGCTGGTTCCAGCGCTGGTTCTAAAGCTGTTCCCAGACCTGTTTCTAAACCAGGTTCCAGACCTGTTTCTAAACCAGGTTCCAGAGATGGTTCTAAACCTGGTTCCAGAGCCGGTTCTAAAGCTGTTTCCAGACCTGTTTCTAAACCAGGTTCCAGAGATGGTTCTAAACCTGGTTCCAGAGCCGGTTCTAAAGCTGTTTCCAGACCTGTTTCTAAACAGGGTTCCAGAGCTGGTTCCAGAGCTGGTTCCAGCGCTGGTTCTAAAGCTGTTTCCAGAGCCGGTTCTAAAGCTGTTTCCAGAGCCGGTTCTAAAGCTGTTTCCAGAGCCGGTTCTAAAGCTGTTTCCAGACCTGTTTCTAAACCAGGTTCCAGACCTGTTTCTAAACCAGGTTCCAGAGCCGGTTCCAGAGCTGGTTCCAGCGCTGGTTCTAAAGCTGTTTCCAGACCTGTTTCTAAACCAGGTTCCAGAGCCGGTTCCAGAGCTGGTTCCAGCGCTGGTTCTAAAGCTGTTTCCAGAGCCGGTTCTAAAGCTGTTTCCAGAGCCGGTTCTAAAGCTGTTTCCAGACCTGTTTCTAAACCAGGTTCCAGACCTGTTTCTAAACCAGGTTCCAGAGCCGGTTCCAGAGCTGGTTCCAGCGCTGGTTCTAAAGCTGTTTCCAGACCTGTTTCTAAACCAGGTTCCAGAGATGGTTCTAAACCTGGTTCCAGAGCTGGTTCCAGACCTGTTTCTAAACCAGGTTCCAGAGCCGGTTCCAGAGCTGGTTCCAGCGCTGGTTCTAAAGCTGTTTCCAGAGCCGGTTCTAAAGCTGTTTCCAGACCTGTTTCTAAACCAGGTTCCAGATATGGTTCTAAACCTGGTTCCAGAGTCGGTTCCAGAGCTGGTTCTAAAGCCGGTTCCAGAGCTGGTTCTAAACCTGGTTCCAGAGTCGGTTCCAGAGCTGGTTCAAAACCTGGTTCCAGAGCCGGTTCTAAACCTTGTTCCAGAGCCGGTTCCAGACCTGTTTCTAAACCAGGTTCCAGAGCCGGTTCCAGAGCTGGTTCCAGCGCTGGTTCTAAAGCTGTTTCCAGACCTGTTTCTAAACCAGGTTCCAGAGATGGTTCTAAACCTGGTTCCAGAGTCGGTTCTAAAGCTGTTTCCAGAGCTGGTTCTAAACCAGGTTCCAGAGCCGGTTCTAAAGCTGTTTCCAGAGCCGGTTCTAAAGCTGTTTCCAGACCTGTTTCTAAACCAGGTTCCAGACCTGTTTCTAAACCAGGTTCCAGAGCCGGTTCCAGAGCTGGTTCCAGCGCTGGTTATAAAGCTGTTTCCAGACCTGTTTCTAAACCAGGTTCCAGAGATGGTTCTAAACCTGGATCCAGAGCCGGTTCTAAAGCTGTTTCCAGACCTGTTTCTAAACCAGGTTCCAGAGCCGGTTCCAGAGCTGGTTCTAAAGCTGGTTCCAGAGCCGGTTCTAAAGCTGGTTCCAGAGCCGGTTCTGAAACTGTTTCCAGACCTGTTTCTAAACCTGTTTCCAGAGCCGGTTCCAGACCTGTTTCTAAACCAGGTTCCAGAGCCGGTTCTAAAGCTGTTTCCAGAGCCGGTTCTAAAGCTGTTTCCAGACCTGTTTCTAAACCAGGTTCCAGAGTCGGTTCCAGAGCTGGTTCTAAAGCCGGTTCCAGAGCTGGTTCTAAACCTGGTTCCAGAGTCGGTTCCAGAGCTGGTTCTAAAGCCGGTTCCAGAGCTGGTTCTAAACCTGGTTCCAGAGCCGGTTCTAAACCTGGTTCCAGAGCCGGTTCTAAAGCTGTTTCCAGACCTGTTTCTAAACCAGGTTCCAGAGCCGGTTCCAGAGCTGGTTCCAGCGCTGGTTCTAAAGCTGTTTCCAGACCTGTTTCTAAACCAGGTTCCAGAGATGGTTCTAAACCTGGTTCCAGAGCCGGTTCTAAAGCTGGTTCCAGCGCTGGTTCTAAAGCTGTTTCCAGACCTGTTTCTAAACCAGGTTCCAGAGATGGTTCTAAACCTGGTTCCAGAGCCGGTTCTAAAGCTGGTTCCAGCGCTGGTTCTAAAGCTGTTCCCAGACCTGTTTCTAAACCAGGTTCCAGACCTGTTTCTAAACCAGGTTCCAGAGATGGTTCTAAACCTGGTTCCAGAGCCGGTTCTAAAGCTGTTTCCAGACCTGTTTCTAAACCAGGTTCCAGAGATGGTTCTAAACCTGGTTCCAGAGCCGGTTCTAAAGCTGTTTCCAGACCTGTTTCTAAACCAGGTTCCAGAGCTGGTTCCAGCGCTGGTTCTAAAGCTGTTTCTAGACCTGTTTCTAAACCAGGTTCCAGAGCCGGTTCCAGAGCTGGTTCCAGCGCTGGTTCTAAAGCTGTTTCCAGCGCCGGTTCTAAAGCTGTTTCCAGAGCCGGTTCTAAAGCTGTTTCCAGAGCCGGTTCTAAAGCTGTTTCCAGACCTGTTTCTAAACCAGGTTCCAGACCTGTTTCTAAACCAGGTTCCAGAGCCGGTTCCAGAGCTGGTTCCAGCGCTGGTTCTAAAGCTGTTTCCAGACCTGTTTCTAAACCAGGTTCCAGAGATGGTTCTAAACCTGGTTCCAGAGCTGGTTCTAAAGCTGTTTCCAGATCTGTTTCTAAAGAAGGTTCCAGAGATGGTTCTAAACCTGGTTCCAGAGCTGGTTCCAGCGCTGGTTCTAAAGCTGTTTCCAGACCTGTTTCTAAACCAGGTTCCAGAGATGGTTCTAAACCTGGTTCCAGAGCTGGTTCTAAAGCTGTTTCCAGACCTGTTTCTAAACCAGGTTCCAGAGCCGGTTCCAGAGCTGGTTCCAGCGCTGGTTCTAAAGCTGTTTCCAGACCTGTTTCTAAACCAGGTTCCAGAGATGGTTCTAAACCAGGTTCCAGAGATGGTTCTAAACCAGGTTCCAGAGCCGGTTCTAAAGCTGGTTCCAGCGCTGGTTCTAAAGCTGTTTCCAGACCTGTTTCTAAACCAGGTTCCAGAGATGGTTCTAAACCTGGTTCCAGAGCTGGTTCTAAAGCTGTTTCCAGATCTGTTTCTAAAGAAGGTTCCAGAGATGGTTCTAAACCTGGTTCCAGAGCTGGTTCCAGCGCTGGTTCTAAAGCTGTTTCCAGACCTGTTTCTAAACCAGGTTCCAGAGATGGTTCTAAACCTGGTTCCAGAGCTGGTTCTAAAGCTGTTTCCAGACCTGTTTCTAAACCAGGTTCCAGAGCCGGTTCCAGAGCTGGTTCCAGCGCTGGTTCTAAAGCTGTTTCCAGACCTGTTTCTAAACCAGGTTCCAGAGATGGTTCTAAACCTGGTTCCCGAGTCGGTTCCAGGACGGGTTCTAGAGCCGGTTCCAGAGCTGGTTCTAAAGCTGGTTCCAGAGCTGGTTCTAAAACTGTTTCCAGACCTGTTTCTAAACCTGGTTCCAGAGCCGGTTCCAGACCTGTTTCTAAACCAGGTTCCAGAGCCGGTTCCAGAGCTGGTTCCAGCGCTGGTTCTAAAGCTGTTTCCAGACCTGTTTCTAAACCAGGTTCCAGAGATGGTTCTAAACCAGGTTCCAGAGCCGGTTCTAAAGCTGGTTCCAGCGCTGGTTCTAAAGCTGTTTCCAGACCTGTTTCTAAACCAGGTTCCAGAGATGGTTCTAAACCTGGTTCCAGAGTCGGTTCTAAAGCTGTTTCCAGAGCTGGTTCTAAACCAGGTTCCAGAGCCGGTTCTAAAGCTGTTTCCAGAGCCGGTTCTAAAGCTGTTTCCAGACCTGTTTCTAAACCAGGTTCCAGAGCCGGTTCCAGAGCTGGTTCCAGCGCTGGTTCTAAAGCTGTTTCCAGACCTGTTTCTAAACCAGGTTCCAGAGATGGTTCTAAACCTGGATCCAGAGCCGGTTCTAAAGCTGTTTCCAGACCTGTTTCTAAACCAGGTTCCAGAGCCGGTTCCAGAGCTGGTTCTAAAGCTGGTTCCAGAGCCGGTTCTAAAGCTGTTTCCAGAGCCGGTTCTAAAGCTGTTTCCAGACCTGTTTCTAAACCAGGTTCCAGACCTGTTTCTAAACCAGGTTCCAGAGCCAGTTCCAGAGCTGGTTCCAGCGCTGGTTCTAAAGCTTTTTCCAGACCTGTTTCTAAAGCAGGTTCCAGAGATGGTTCTAAACCTGGTTCCAGAGCTGGTTCTAAACCTGGTTCCAGAGCTGGTTCTAAACCTGGTTCCAGAGCTGGTTCTAAAGCTGTTTCCAGAGCCGGTTCTAAAGCTGTTTCCAGACCTGTTTCTAAACCTGGTTCCAGAGTCGGTTCCAGGACGGGTTCTAGAGCCGGTTCCAGAGCTGGTTCTAAAGCTGGTTACAGACCTGTTTCTAAACCTGGTTCCAGAGCCGGTTCCAGACCTGTTTCTAAACCAGGTTCCAGAGCCGGTTCCAGAGCTGGTTCCAGCGCTGGTTCTAAAGCTGTTTCCAGAGCCGGTTCTAAAGCTGTTTCCAGACCTGTTTCTAAACCAGGTTCCAGAGATGGTTCTAAACCTGGTTCCAGAGTCGGTTCCAGAGCTGGTTCTAAAGCCGGTTCCAGAGCTGGTTCTAAAGCCGGTTCCAGAGCTGGTTCTAAACCTGGTTCCAGAGTCGGTTCCAGAGCTGGGTCTAAAGCCGGTTCCAGAGCTGGTTCTAAACCTGGTTCCAGAGCCGGTTCTAAACCTGGTTCCAGAGCCGGTTCTAAAGCTGTTTCCAGACCTGTTTCTAAACCAGGTTCCAGAGCCGGTTCCAGAGCTGGTTCCAGCGCTGGTTCTAAAGCTGTTTCCAGAGCCGGTTCTAAAGCTGTTTCCAGAGCCGGTTCTAAAGCTGTTTCCAGACCTGTTTCTAAACCAGGTTCCAGAGCCGGTTCCAGAGCTGGTTCCAGCGCTGGTTCTAAAGCTGTTTCCAGATCTGTTTCTAAAGAAGGTTCCAGAGATGGTTCTAAACCTGGTTCCAGAGCTGGTTCCAGCGCTGGTTCTAAAGCTGTTTCCAGACCTGTTTCTAAACCAGGTTCCAGAGATGGTTCTAAACCTGGTTCCAGAGCTGGTTCTAAAGCTTTTTCCAGACCTGTTTCTAAACCAGGTTCCAGAGCTGGTTCCAGAGCTGGTTCCAGCGCTGGTTCTAAAGCTGTTTCCAGAGCCGGTTCTAAAGCTGTTTCCAGAGCCGGTTCTAAAGCTGTTTCCAGACCTGGTTCTAAACCAGGTTCCAGACCTGTTTCTAAACCAGGTTCCAGAGCCGGTTCCAGAGCTGGTTCCAGCGCTGGTTCTAAAGCTGTTTCCAGACCTGTTTCTAAACCAGGTTCCAGAGCTGGTTCTAAAGCTGGTTCCAGAGCTGGTTCTAAAGCTGGTTCCAGAGCCGGTTCTGAAACTGTTTCCAGACCTGTTTCTAAACCTGGTTCCAGAGCTGGTTCCAGACCTGTTTCTAAACCAGGTTCCAGAGCCGGTTCCAGAGCTGGTTCCAGCGCTGGTTCTAAAGCTGTTTCCAGAGCCGGTTCTAAAGCTGTTTCCAGACCTGTTTCTAAACCAGGTTCCAGAGATGGTTCTAAACCTGGTTCCAGAGTCGGTTCCAGAGCTGGTTCTAAAGCCGGTTCCAGAGCTGGTTCTAAACCTGGTTCCAGAGTCGGTTCCAGAGCTGGTTCAAAACCTGGTTCCAGAGCCGGTTCTAAACTTGGTTCCAGAGCCGGTTCCAGACCTGTTTCTAAACCAGGTTCCAGAGCCGGTTCCAGAGCTGGTTCCAGCGCTGGTTCTAAAGCTGTTTCCAGACCTGTTTCTAAACCAGGTTCCAGAGATGGTTCTAAACCTGGTTCCAGAGTCGGTTCTAAAGCTGGTTCCAGCGCTGGTTCTAAAGCTGTTTCCAGACCTGTTTCTAAACCAGGTTCCAGAGATGGTTCTAAACCTGGTTCCAGAGTCGGTTCTAAAGCTGTTTCCAGAGCTGGTTCTAAACCAGGTTCCAGAGCCGGTTCTAAAGCTGTTTCCAGAGCCGGTTCTAAAGCTGTTTCCAGACCTGTTTCTAAACCAGGTTCCAGACCTGTTTCTAAACCAGGTTCCAGAGCCGGTTCCAGAGCTGGTTCCAGCGCTGGTTATAAAGCTGTTTCCAGACCTGTTTCTAAACCAGGTTCCAGAGATGGTTCTAAACCTGGATCCAGAGCCGGTTCTAAAGCTGTTTCCAGACCTGTTTCTAAACCAGGTTCCAGAGCCGGTTCCAGAGCTGGTTCTAAAGCTGGTTCCAGAGCCGGTTCTAAAGCTGGTTCCAGAGCCGGTTCTGAAACTGTTTCCAGACCTGTTTCTAAACCTGGTTCCAGAGCCGGTTCCAGACCTGTTTCTAAACCAGGTTCCAGAGCCGGTTCCAGAGCTGGTTCCAGCGCTGGTTCTAAAGCTGTTTCCAGAGCCGGTTCTAAAGCTGTTTCCAGACATGTTTCTAAACCAGGTTCCAGAGTCGGTTCCAGAGCTGGTTCTAAAGCCGGTTCCAGAGCTGGTTCTAAACCTGGTTCCAGAGTCGGTTCCAGAGCTGGTTCTAAAGCCGGTTCCAGAGCTGGTTCTAAACCTGGTTCCAGAGCCGGTTCTAAACCTGGTTCCAGAGCCGGTTCTAAAGCTGTTTCCAGACCTGTTTCTAAACCAGGTTCCAGAGCCGGTTCCAGAGCTGGTTCCAGCGCTGGTTCTAAAGCTGTTTCCAGACCTGTTTCTAAACCAGGTTCCAGAGATGGTTCTAAACCTGGTTCCAGAGCCGGTTCTAAAGCTGGTTCCAGCGCTGGTTCTAAAGCTGTTTCCAGACCTGTTTCTAAACCAGGTTCCAGAGATGGTTCTAAACCTGGTTCCAGAGCCGGTTCTAAAGCTGGTTCCAGCGCTGGTTCTAAAGCTGTTCCCAGACCTGTTTCTAAACCAGGTTCCAGACCTGTTTCTAAACCAGGTTCCAGAGATGGTTCTAAACCTGGTTCCAGAGCCGGTTCTAAAGCTGTTTCCAGACCTGTTTCTAAACCAGGTTCCAGAGATGGTTCTAAACCTGGTTCCAGAGCCGGTTCTAAAGCTGTTTCCAGACCTGTTTCTAAACCAGGTTCCAGAGCTGGTTCCAGCGCTGGTTCTAAAGCTGTTTCTAGACCTGTTTCTAAACCAGGTTCCAGAGCCGGTTCCAGAGCTGGTTCCAGCGCTGGTTCTAAAGCTGTTTCCAGAGCCGGTTCTAAAGCTGTTTCCAGAGCCGGTTCTAAAGCTGTTTCCAGAGCCGGTTCTAAAGCTGTTTCCAGACCTGTTTCTAAACCAGGTTCCAGACCTGTTTCTAAACCAGGTTCCAGAGCCGGTTCCAGAGCTGGTTCCAGCGCTGGTTCTAAAGCTGTTTCCAGACCTGTTTCTAAACCAGGTTCCAGAGATGGTTCTAAACCTGGTTCCAGAGCTGGTTCTAAAGCTGTTTCCAGATCTGTTTCTAAAGAAGGTTCCAGAGATGGTTCTAAACCTGGTTCCAGAGCTGGTTCCAGCGCTGGTTCTAAAGCTGTTTCCAGACCTGTTTCTAAACCAGGTTCCAGAGATGGTTCTAAACCTGGTTCCAGAGCTGGTTCTAAAGCTGTTTCCAGACCTGTTTCTAAACCAGGTTCCAGAGCCGGTTCCAGAGCTGGTTCCAGCGCTGGTTCTAAAGCTGTTTCCAGACCTGTTTCTAAACCAGGTTCCAGAGATGGTTCTAAACCTGGTTCCCGAGTCGGTTCCAGGACGGGTTCTAGAGCCGGTTCCAGAGCTGGTTCTAAAGCTGGTTCCAGAGCTGGTTCAAAAGCTGGTTCCAGAGCCGGTTCTGAAACTGTTTCCAGACCTGTTTCTAAACCTGGTTCCAGAGCCGGTTCCAGACCTGTTTCTAAACCAGGTTCCAGAGCCGGTTCCAGAGCTGGTTCCAGCGCTGGTTCTAAAGCTGTTTCCAGACCTGTTTCTAAACCAGGTTCCAGAGATGGTTCTAAACCAGGTTCCAGAGATGGTTCTAAACCAGGTTCCAGAGCCGGTTCTAAAGCTGGTTCCAGCGCTGGTTCTAAAGCTGTTTCCAGACCTGTTTCTAAACCAGGTTCCAGAGATGGTTCTAAACCTGGTTCCAGAGTCGGTTCTAAAGCTGTTTCCAGAGCTGGTTCTAAACCAGGTTCCAGAGCCGGTTCTAAAGCTGTTTCCAGAGCCGGTTCTAAAGCTGTTTCCAGACCTGTTTCTAAACCAGGTTCCAGACCTGTTTCTAAACCAGGTTCCAGAGCCGGTTCCAGAGCTGGTTCCAGCGCTGGTTCTAAAGCTGTTTCCAGACCTGTTTCTAAACCAGGTTCCAGAGATGGTTCTAAACCTGGATCCAGAGCCGGTTCTAAAGCTGTTTCCAGACCTGTTTCTAAACCAGGTTCCAGAGCCGGTTCCAGAGCTGGTTCTAAAGCTGGTTCCAGAGCCGGTTCTAAAGCTGTTTCCAGAGCCGGTTCTAAAGCTGTTTCCAGACCTGTTTCTAAACCAGGTTCCAGACCTGTTTCTAAACCAGGTTCCAGAGCCAGTTCCAGAGCTGGTTCCAGCGCTGGTTCTAAAGCTTTTTCCAGACCTGTTTCTAAAGCAGGTTCCAGAGATGGTTCTAAACCTGGTTCCAGAGCTGGTTCTAAACCTGGTTCCAGAGCTGGTTCTAAAGCTGTTTCCAGAGCCGGTTCTAAAGCTGTTTCCAGACCTGTTTCTAAACCTGGTTCCAGAGTCGGTTCCAGGACGGGTTCTAGAGCCAGTTCCAGAGCTGGTTCTAAAGCTGGTTACAGAGCTGGTTCTAAAGCTGGTTCCAGAGCCGGTTCTGAAACTGTTTCCAGACCTGTTTCTAAACCTGGTTCCAGAGCCGGTTCCAGACCTGTTTCTAAACCAGGTTCCAGAGCCGGTTCCAGAGCTGGTTCCAGCGCTGGTTCTAAAGCTGTTTCCAGAGCCGGTTCTAAAGCTGTTTCCAGACCTGTTTCTAAACCAGGTTCCAGAGATGGTTCTAAACCTGGTTCCAGAGTCGGTTCCAGAGCTGGTTCTAAAGCCGGTTCCAGAGCTGGTTCTAAACCTGGTTCCAGAGCCGGTTCCAGAGCTGGTTCTAAAGCCGGTTCCAGAGCTGGTTCTAAACCTGGTTCCAGAGCCGGTTCTAAACCTGGTTCCAGAGCCGGTTCTAAAGCTGTTTCCAGACCTGTTTCTAAACCAGGTTCCAGAGCCGGTTCCAGAGCTGGTTC
Organism: Telmatherina bonti; assembly: GCF_933228915.1. Taxonomy (NCBI): domain Eukaryota; kingdom Metazoa; phylum Chordata; class Actinopteri; order Atheriniformes; family Telmatherinidae; genus Telmatherina; species Telmatherina bonti. The sequence goes on along the minus strand of NC_136626.1, from coordinate 3,007,525 downwards.
CAGCGCTGGTTCTAAAGCTGTTTCCAGAGCCGGTTCTAAAGCTGTTTCCAGAGCCGGTTCTAAAGCTGTTTCCAGACCTGGTTCTAAAGCTGTTTCCAGACCTGGTTCTAAACCAGGTTCCAGAGATGGTTCTAAACCTGGTTCCAGAGTCGGTTCCAGGACGGGTTCTAGAGCCGGTTCCAGAGCTGGTTCTAAAGCTGGTTCCAGAGCTGGTTCTAAAGCTGGTTCCAGAGCCGGTTCTGAAACTGTTTCCAGACCTGCTTCTAAACCTGGTTCCAGAGCCGGTTCCAGACCTGTTTCTAAACCAGGTTCCAGAGCCGGTTCCAGAGCTGGTTCCAGCGTTGGTTCTAAAGCTGTTTCCAGAGCCGGTTCCAGACCTGTTTCTAAACCTGGTTCCAGAGCAGGTTCTAAAGCTGTTTCCAGAGCCGGTTCCAGACCTGTTTCTAAACCTGGTTCCAGAGCCGGTTCCAGACCTGTTTCTAAACCAGGTTCCAGAGCCGGTTCCAGAGCTGGTTCCAGCGCTGGTTCTAAAGCTGTTTCCAGAGCCGGTTCTAAAGCTGTTTCCAGAGCCGGTTCTAAAGCTGTTTCCAGACCTGTTTCTAAACCAGGTTCCAGAGATGGTTCTAAACCTGGTTCCAGAGTCGGTTCCAGAGCTGGTTCTAAAGCCGGTTCCAGAGCTGGTTCTAAACCTGGTTCCAGAGTCGGTTCCAGGACGGGTTCTAGAGCCGGTTCCAGAGCTGGTTCTAAAGCTGGTTCCAGAGCTGGTTCTAAAGCTGGTTCCAGAGCCGGTTCTGAAACTGTTTCCAGACCTGCTTCTAAACCTGGTTCCAGAGCCGGTTCCAGACCTGTTTCTAAACCAGGTTCCAGAGCCGGTTCCAGAGCTGGTTCCAGCGCTGGTTCTAAGGCTGTTTCCAGAGCCGGTTCTAAAGCTGTTTCCAGAGCCGGTTCCAGACCTGTTTCTAAACCTGGTTCCAGAGCCGGTTCCAGACCTGTTTCTAAACCAGGTTCCAGAGCCGGTTCCAGAGCTGGTTCCAGCGCTGGTTCTAAAGCTGTTTCCAGAGCCGGTTCTAAAGCTGTTTCCAGAGCCGGTTCTAAAGCTGTTTCCAGACCTGTTTCTAAACCAGGTTCCAGAGATGGTTCTAAACCTGGTTCCAGAGTCGGTTCCAGAGCTGGTTCTAAAGCCGGTTCCAGAGCTGGTTCTAAAGCCGGTTCCAGAGCTGGTTCTAAACCTGGTTCCAGAGTCGGTTCCAGGACGGGTTCTAGAGCCGGTTCCAGAGCTGGTTCTAAAGCTGGTTCCAGAGCTGGTTCTAAACCTGGTTCCAGAGCTGGTTCTAAAGCTGGTTCCAGAGCCGGTTCTGAAACTGTTTCCAGACCTGCTTCTAAACCTGGTTCCAGAGCCGGTTCCAGACCTGTTTCTAAACCAGGTTCCAGAGCCGGTTCCAGAGCTGGTTCCAGCGCTGGTTCTAAAGCTGTTTCCAGAGCCGGTTCTAAAGCTGTTTCCAGAGCCGGTTCCAGACCTGTTTCTAAACCTGGTTCCAGAGCCGGTTCCAGACCTGTTTCTAAACCAGGTTCCAGAGCCGGTTCCAGAGCTGGTTCCAGCGCTGGTTCTAAAGCTGTTTCCAGAGCCGGTTCTAAAGCTGTTTCCAGAGCCGGTTCTAAAGCTGTTTCCAGACCTGTTTCTAAACCAGGTTCCAGAGATGGTTCTAAACCTGGTTCCAGAGTCGGTTCCAGAGCTGGTTCTAAAGCCGGTTCCAGAGCTGGTTCTAAACCTGGTTCCAGAGTCGGTTCCAGGACGGGTTCTAGAGCCGGTTCCAGAGCTGGTTCTAAAGCTGGTTCCAGAGCTGGTTCTAAAGCTGGTTCCAGAGCCGGTTCTGAAACTGTTTCCAGACCTGCTTCTAAACCTGGTTCCAGAGCCGGTTCCAGACCTGTTTCTAAACCAGGTTCCAGAGCCGGTTCCAGAGCTGGTTCCAGCGCTGGTTCTAAAGCTGTTTCCAGAGCCGGTTCTAAAGCTGTTTCCAGAGCCGGTTCCAGACCTGTTTCTAAACCTGGTTCCAGAGCCGGTTCCAGACCTGTTTCTAAACCAGGTTCCAGAGCCGGTTCCAGAGCTGGTTCCAGCGCTGGTTCTAAAGCTGGTTCCAGAGCCGGTTCTAAAGCTGTTTCCAGAGCCGGTTCTAAAGCTGTTTCCAGACCTGTTTCTAAACCAGGTTCCAGAGATGGTTCTAAACCTGGTTCCAGAGTCGGTTCCAGAGCTGGTTCTAAAGCCGGTTCCAGAGCTGGTTCTAAACCTGGTTCCAGAGTCGGTTCCAGGACGGGTTCTAGAGCCGGTTCCAGAGCTGGTTCTAAAGCTGGTTCCAGAGTCGGTTCCAGAGCTGGTTCTAAAGCTGGTTCCAGAGCTGGTTCTAAACCTGGTTCCAGAGTCGGTTCCAGAGCTGGTTCTAAAGCCGGTTCCAGAGCTGGTTCTAAACCTGGTTCCAGAGTCGGTTCCAGGACGGGTTCTAGAGCCGGTTCCAGAGCTGGTTCTAAAGCTGTTTCCAGAGCCGGTTCTAAAGCTGTTTCCAGACCTGTTTCTAAACCAGGTTCCAGAAATGGTTCTAAACCTGGTTCCAGAGTCGGTTCCAGAGCTGGTTCTAAAGCCGGTTCCAGAGCTGGTTCTAAACCTGGTTCCAGAGTCGGTTCCAGAGCTGGTTCTAAAGCTGTTTCCAGACCTGTTTCTAAACCTGGTTCCAATTCAATTCAACTCAACTTTATTTATATAGCGTCAAATCACGGCAATGCCATCTCAAGACGCTTTACAGACAGAGGGGAAAACATAATGAACGCCAATTCATAACAGCCTACATAAGGAAACCAACAGATTGAGTTGAGTCCAACTCAATCTCCCATCCTGAGCAAGCACACTGGCAACAGTGGGAAGGGAAGTTCCAGAGCTGGTTCTAAACCTGGTTCCAGAGCGGGTTCGAGAGCTGTTTCCAGACCTGTTTCTAAACCTGGTTCCAGAGCTGGTTCTAAACCTGGTTCCAGAACTGGTTCCACTGCCAGAACCAGACTTAGCACCGGTTATTTGGCTTTCAACACGGGCTCCTGGTTCTCAAAACCGGTTCAACCCTGGCACCAACTCTTCCCGAGGCCAGAGTTGACAACTGCTTCATGTGTGCGTCAGCAGCTGGTTCCACCTTCAGGTTCTACTATAAGGTTTGATCTCCTGCTTCCACACCAGGGTTCCACCTTCAGGTTCCACTATAAGGTTTGATCTCCTGGTTCCACCTTCAGGTTCCACTATAAGATTTGATCTCTGGTTCCTCATCAGGGTTCCACCTTTCGATTTCACTACAAGGTTCCACCCCTCAAGAAGAATTGCAGGTTATGGGACCCATCTGAGAAACAGGACTGAAAGAACAGCAGGTGAAAAGACGACATTCTTTGCTCCAAGAGAACCCGAGTCCAGCGGTTTTGGAATCAACAAATAGGCCGAGTTTTGACCAGAACACCTGACTCATCCACATGACACAGATCTGGGGTCCGACTCACCTGGTTTCGGAGCTGCCTGACAGAGTTCTGCAGGGTCAGGATGTGGCTGAAGAGCGGACTCTGCAGAGTTTCTTGCAGATGTCCAAGCACGCCGCTGTGGGTCCACTCCTCCCTCTGGACCAGTTTTTCCTGGAGACGCTCCAAAGCCGCCAGGACCTGTTGACGCTCCGCTGAAAGACGACTAGTTAGTGACAAGTTTATATTCTCATTTCATCTATTATCAAAGTTATTGACCAAAACATTCCTGATCAGGAAGAAGTTCCCACACACACCTGAACCAGGACCGGTGCACCGGAGCCACACCAAAACTGGAGCAGGACTGGTGGACCAGAGAGAGAAGAACCTGAAAGCTTTTACCTGGTAGGACATTTTCCAGCATCCTGGTTCCGTTGGGTCTGGATCTGTCCGCACAAAGAAGAACAAACGTGTCAGTTTCAAGAATTAATACCACTCACCATTTCCTTTAACTACCTGGCTAAACTACCTACATGCCTACCTAAACCATGTACATGCCTAAACTACCTATGTCTAAACCACTTACCTACCTCCTACCAGCCTAAACCAACTACCTGCCTACCTAAACTACCTGCCTTAATCAACTACCTATCTGCCTAAACTACCTACCTGCCTTAATCAACTACCTACTTGCCTAAACTACCTACCTGCCTTAATCAACTACCTACCTGCCTAAACTACCTACCTGCCTTAATCAACTACCTACTTGCCTAAACTACCTACCTGCCTTAATCAACTACCTACCTGCCTAAACTACCTACCTGCCTTAATCAACTACCTACCTGCCTTAATCAACTACCTACCTGCCTAAACTACCTATTTGCCTAAACTACCTATTTGCCTAAACTACCTACCTAACTTAATCAACTACCTACCTGCCTAAACTACCTACCTGCCTTAATCAACTACCTACCTGCCTAAACTACCTATGTCTAAACCACTTACCTACCTAAACCTCCTACCAGCCTAAACCAACTACCTGCCTACCTAAACTACCTGCCTTAATCAACTACCTACCTGCCTAAACTACCTGCCTTAATCAACTACCTACCTGCCTAAACTACCTACCTGCCTAAACTAACTACCTGCCTTAATCAACTACCTACCTGCCTGCCTAAACTACCTACCTGCCTAAACTAACTACCTGCCTTAATCAACTATGTACCTGCCTTAATCAACTATGTACCTGCCTAAACTACCTGCCTGCCTAAACTACCTATCTGCCTGCCTAAACTACCTATCTGCCTTAATCAACTACCTACCTGCCTAAACTACCTACCTGCCTTAATCAACTACCTACCTGCCTTAATCAACTACCTACCTGCCTAAACTACCTACCTGCCTAAACTACCTACCTGCCTTAATCAACTACCTACCTGCCTAAACTAACTACCTGCCTTCATTAACTACCAACCTGCCTACCTAAACTACCTGCCTTAATCAACTACCTACCTGCCTAAACTACCTGCCTTAATCAACTACCTACCTGCCTAAACTACCTACCTGCCTAAACTAACTACCTGCCTTAATCAACTACCAACCTGCCTACCTAAACTACCTGCCTTAATCAACTACCTACCTGCCTAAACTACCTGCCTTAATCAACTACCTACCTGCCTTAATCAACTACCTACCTGCCTAAACTAACTACCTGCCTTAATCAACTACCTGCCTTAATCAACTACCTGCCTTAATCAACTACATACCTGCCTAAACTAACTACCTGCCTTAATCAACTACCTACCTGCCTACCTAAACTACCTGCCTTAATCAACTACCTACCTGCCTAAACTACCTGCCTTAATCAACTACCTACCTGCCTAAACTACCTACTTGCCTAAACTACCTACCTGCCTTAATCAACTACCTACCTGCCTACCTAAACTACCTGCCTTAATCAACTACATACCTGCCTAAACTACCTGCCTTAATCAACTACCTCCTTGCCTAAACTACCTACCTGCCTTAATCAACTACCTACCTGCCTAAACTACCTACCTGCCTTAATCAACTACCTACCTGCCTAAACTACCTACCTCCCTTAATCAACTACCTACCTCCCTTAATCAACTACCTACCTACTTGCCTTAATCAACTACCTACCTACTTGCCTTAATCAACTACCTACCTACTTGCCTAAATCAACTACCTACCTGCCTAAATCAACTACCTACCTGCCTAAATCAACTACCTACATGCCTAAACTACCTACCTGCCTTAATCAACTACCTACCTGCCTTAATCAACTACCTACCTGCCTTAATCAACTACCTACCTGCCTAAACTACCTACCTGCCTTAATCAACTACCTACCTGCCTAAACTTCCTACTTGCCTAAACTTCCTACCTGCCTTAATCAACTACCTACCTGCCTAAACTACCTACCTGCCTTAATCAACTACCTACCTGCCTAAATCAACTACCTACCTGCCTAAACTACCTACCTGCCTAAACTACCTACCTGCCTTAATCAACTACCTACCTGCCTTAATCAACTACCTACCTGCCTAAACTACCTACCTGCCTAAACTACCTACCTGCCTTAATCAACTACCTACCTGCCTAAACTACCTACTTGCCTAAACTACCTACCTGCCTTAATCAACTACCTACCTGCCTAAACTACCTACCTGCCTTAATCAACTACCTACCTGCCTAAACTACCTACCTGCCTAAGCTATTCTATTCTAATGTCATTTAGCAAACGCTTATATCCAAAGTGACTTACATATGTGTTTGTTTACTCCCTTCCCATCCCATAATATCCGATGGTATAATAATACAAAGAATTAATACTATAAGGTTTGTTGCAAAGAGCTGGACTAAGTTCTCCAACTTTCCAACAAAAATAGCTGCTGAAGTGCTCCTTGAAGAGCTTCAGGTCTACCTGCGTAAACTACATACCTAGCCAGATCAGAACCAGATCAGAACCAGATCAGAACCAGATCGGGACCAGATCAGAGCCAGATCGGAACCAGATCGGAACCAGATCAGAGCCAGATCGGAACCAGATCAGAGCCAGATTGGAGTCAGATCGGAACCAGATCGGGACCAGATCAGAGCCAGATCGGAACCAGATCAGAGCCAGATCGGAGTCAGATCAGAGCCAGATCAGAGCCAGATCCGAGTCAGATCCGAGTCAGATCCGAGCCATGTCCGAGCCAGATCAGAGCCAGATCAGAACCAGATCAGAACCAGATCAGAACCAGATCAAAGCCAGATCAGAGCCAGATCGGGACCAGATTGGATTCAGATCAGAGCCAGATCGGGACCAGATTGGAGTCAGATCAGAGCCAGATCGGAACCAGATCAGAGCCAGATCGGAACCAGATCAGAGCCAGATCGGGACCAGATCAGAGCCAGATCGGGACCAGATCAAAGCTAGATTCAAACCAGATCGGGACCAGATCAGAGCCAGATCGGGACCAGATCAGAGCCAGATCGGAACCAGATCAGAGCCAGATTGGAACCAGATCAGAGCCAGATTGGAACCAGATCAGAGCCAGATTGGAACCAGATCAGAGCCAGATCGGGACCAGATTGGAGTCAGATCGGGACCAGATCGGGACCAGATTGGAGTCAGATCAGAGCCAGATCGGAGCCAGATCGGAGTCAGATCAGAGCCAGATCGGGACCAGATTGGAGTCAGATCGGGACCAGATCGGGACCAGATTGGAGTCAGATCAGAGCCAGATCGGGACCAGATCAGAGCCAGATCGGAGTCAGATCAGAGCCAGATCAGAACCAGATCAGAGCCAGATCAGAACCAGATCAGAGCCAGATCGGAACCAGATCAGAGCCAGATCGGAACCAGATCAAAGCCAGATCGGAACCAGATCAGAGCCAGATTGGAGTCAGATCAGAGCCAGATCGGGACCAGATTGGAGTCAGATCGGAACCAGATTGGATTCAGATCAGAGCCAGATCGGGAACAGAGTGGATTCAGATCAGAGCCAGATCGGGACCAGATTGGAGTCAGATCGGGACCAGATCGGGACCAGATTGGAGTCAGATCGGAACCAGATTGGATTCAGATCAGAGCCAGATCGGGACCAGAGTGGATTCAGATCAGAGCCAGATCGGGACCAGATTGGAACCAGATCAGAGCCAGATCGGGACCAGATTGGATTCAGATCGGGACCAGATCGGGACCAGATTGGAGCCAGATCGGAGCCAGATCGGAGTCAGATCAGAGCCAGATCGGGACCAGATTGGAGTCAGATCGGGACCAGATCGGGACCAGATTGGAGTCAGATCAGAGCCAGATCGGGACCAGATCAAAGCTAGATTCAAACCAGATCGGGACCAGATCAGAGCCAGATCGGAGTCAGATCAGAGCCAGATCAGAACCAGATCAGAGCCAGATCAGAACCAGATCAGAACCAGATCAGAGCCAGATCGGAACCAGATCAGAGCCAGATCGGAACCAGATCAGAGCCAGATCGGAACCAGATCAGAGCCAGATCGGGACCAGATTGGAGTCAGATCAGAGCCAGATCGGAACCAGATCAGAGCCAGATCGGGACCAGATTGGAACCAGATCAGAGCCAGATTGGAGTCAGATCAGAGCCAGATCGGGACCAGATTGGATTCAGATCAGAGCCAGATAGGGACCAGATTGGAGTCAGATCAGAGCCAGATCGGAACCAGATCAGAGCCAGATCGGGACCAGATCAGAGCCAGATCAGAGCCAGATCGGGACCAGATTGGAGTCAGATCGGGACCAGATTGGAGTCAGATCGGGACCAGATTGGAGTCAGATCGGGACCAGATTGGAGTCAGATCAGAACCAGATCGGAACCAGATCAGAACCAGATCGGAACCAGATCAGAGCCAGATCGGAACCAGGTCAGAGCCAGATCGGAACCAGATCAGAGCCAGATCGGAACCAGATCAGAGCCAGATCGGAACCAGATCAGAGCCAGATCAGAGCCAGATCGGAACCAGATTGGAGTCAGATCAGAGCCAGATCGGAACCAGATCAGAGCCAGATTGGAGTCAGATCAGAGCCAGATCGGAACCAGATCAGAGCCAGATCGGAACCAGATCAGAGCCAGATCGGAACCAGATCAGAGCCAGATTGGAGTCAGATCAGAGCCAGATCGGGACCAGATCAGAGCCAGATCAGAGCCAGATCGGGACCAAATCAGAGCCAGATTGGAGTCAGATCAGAGCCAGATCAGAACCAGATTGGAGTCAGATCAGAGCCAGATCAGAGTCAGATCAGGGCCAGATCAGGACCAGATCAGAGCCAGATTGGAGTCAGATCAGAGCCAGATCGGGACCAGATTGGAGTCAGACCAGAGCCAGATCGGGACCAGATTGGAAACAGATCAGAGCCAGATCGGGACCAGATCAGAGCCAGATCAGAGCCAGATCGGGACCAGATTGGAACCAGATCAGAGCCAGATCGGGACCAGATTGGATTCAGATCAGAGCCAGATCGGGACCAGATTGGATTCAGATCAGAGCCAGATCGGGACCAGATCAGAGCCAGATCGGGACCAGATTGGAGTCAGATCGGGACCAGATTGGAGTCAGATCGGGACCAGATCGGGACCAGATTGGAGTCAGATCAGAGCCAGATTGGGACCAGATCAAAGCTAGATTCAAACCAGATCGGGACCAGATCAGAGCCAGATCGGGACCAGATTGGAGTCAGATCGGAGCCAGATCGGAACCAGATCGGAACCAGATCAAAGCCAGATCGGAACCAGATCAAAGCCAGATCGGAACCAGATCAAAGCCAGATCGGAACCAGATCAGAGCCAGATTGGAGTCAGATCAGAGCCAGATCGGGACCAGATTGGAGTCAGATCGGAACCAGATTGGATTCAGATCAGAGCCAGATCGGGACCAGAGTGGATTCAGATCGGGACCAGATCGGGACCAGATTGGAGTCAGATCGGGACCAGATCGGGACCAGATTGGATTCAGATCGGGACCAGATCGGGACCAGATTGGAGCCAGATCGGAGCCAGATCGGAGCCAGATCGGAGCCAGATCGGGACCAGATCGGGACCAGATTGGAGTCAGATCGGGACCAGATCGGGACCAGATTGGAGTCAGATCAGAGCCAGATCGGGACCAGATCAAAGCTAGATTCAAACCAGATCGGGACCAGATCAGAGCCAGATCGGAGTCAGATCAGAGCCAGATCAGAACCAGATCAGAGCCAGATCGGAACCAGATCAGAGCCAGATCGGAACCAGATCAGAGCCAGATCGGGACCAGATCGGGACCAGATCGGAGTCAGATCAGAGCCAGATCGGGACCAGATCAGAGCCAGATTGGAGTCAGATCAGAGCCAGATCGGGACCAGATTGGAGTCAGACCGGAGCCAGATCGGGACCAGATTGGAAACAGATCAGAGCCAGATCGGGACCAGATCAGAGCCAGATCGGGACCAGATCGGAGTCAGATCAGAGCCAGATCGGGACCAGATTGGAGTCAGATCAGAGCCAGATCGGGACCAGATTGGAGTCAGATCAGAGCCAGATTGGAGTCAGATCAGAGCCAGATCGGGACCAGATTGGAGTCAGATCAGAGCCAGATCGGAACCAGATCAGAGCCAGATCGGGACCAGATTGGAACCAGATCAGAGCCAGATTGGAGTCAGATCAGAGCCAGATCGGGACCAGATTGGATTCAGATCAGAGCCAGATCAGAGCCAGATCGGGACCAGATTGGAGTCAGATCGGGACCAGATTGGAGTCAGATCGGGACCAGATTGGAGTCAGATCAGAGCCAGATCGGAACCAGATCAGAACAAGATCGGAACCAGATCAGAGCCAGATCGGAACCAGGTCAGAGCCAGATCGGAACCAGATCAGAGCCAGATCGGAACCAGATCAGAGCCAGATCGGAACCAGATCAGAGCCAGATCGGAACCAGATCAGAGCCAGATCAGAGCCAGATCGGAACCAGATTGGAGTCAGATCAGAGCCAGATCGGAACCAGATCAGAGCCAGATTGGAGTCAGATCAGAGCCAGATCGGAACCAGATTGGAGTCAGATCAGAGCCAGATCGGAACCAGATCAGAGCCAGATTGGAGTCAGATCAGAGCCAGATCGGAACCAGATTGGAGTCAGATCAGAGCCAGATCGGAACCAGATCAGAGCCAGATTGGAGTCAGATCAGAGCCAGATCGGAACCAGATCAGAGCCAGATCGGAACCAGATCAGAGCCAGACCGGAACCAGATCAGAGCCAGATTGGAGTCAGATCAGAGCCAGATCGGGACCAGATCAGAGCCAGATCAGAGCCAGATCGGGACCAAATCAGAGCCAGATCAGAGCCAGATCGGGACCAAATCAGAGCCAGATTGGAGTCAGATCAGAGCCAGATCAGAACCAGATTGGAGTCAGATCAGAGCCAGATCGGAGTCAGATCAGAGCCAGATCGGGACCAGATCAGAGCCAGATTGGAGTCAGATCAGAGCCAGATCGGGACCAGATCAAAGCTAGATTCAAACCAGATCGGGACCAGATCAGAGCCAGATCGGGACCAGATTGGAGTCAGATCGGAGCCAGATCGGAACCAGATCGGAACCAGATCAAAGCCAGATCGGAACCAGATCAAAGCCAGATCGGAACCAGATCAAAGCCAGATCGGAACCAGATCAGAGCCAGATTGGAGTCAGACCAGAGCCAGATCGGGACCAGATTGGAACCAGATCAGAGCCAGATCGGGACCAGATCAGAGCCAGATCGGGACCAGATTGGAACCAGATCAGAGCCAGATCGGGACCAGATTGGATTCAGATCAGAGCCAGATCGGGACCAGATTGGATTCAGATCAGAGCCAGATCGGGACCAGATCAGAGCCAGATCGGGACCAGATCGGGACCAGATTGGAGTCAGATCGGGACCAGATTGGAGTCAGATCGGGACCAGATCGGGACCAGATTGGAGTCAGATCAGAGCCAGATTGGGACCAGATCAAAGCTAGATTCAAACCAGATCGGGACCAGATCAGAGCCAGATCGGGACCAGATTGGAGTCAGATCGGAGCCAGATCGGAACCAGATCGGAACAAGATCAAAGCCAGATCGGAACCAGATCAAAGCCAGATCGGAACCAGATCAAAGCCAGATCGGAACCAGATCAGAGCCAGATCGGAACAAGATCAGAGCCAGATCGGGACCAGATTGGAGTCAGATCGGAACCAGATTGGATTCAGATCAGAGCCAGATCGGGACCAGAGTGGATTCAGATCAGAGCCAGATCGGGACCAGATTGGATTCAGATCAGAGCCAGATCGGAACCAGATCAGAGCCAGATCGGAACCAGATTGGAGTCAGATCGGGACCAGATCGGAACCAGATCAAAGCCAGATCGGAATCAGATCAATGCCAGATCGGAACCAGATCAGAGCCAGATTGGAGTGAGATCGGGACCAGATCGGAACCAGATCAAAGCCAGATCGGAACCAGATCAGAGCCAGATTGGAGTCAGATCAGAGCCAGATCAGAGCCAGATCGGGACCAGATTGGAGTCAGATCGGGACCAGATCGGAACCAGATCGGAACCAGATCAAAGCCAGATCGGGACCAGATTGGAGTCAGATCAGAGCCAGATTGGAGTCAGATCAGAGCCAGATCGGGACCAGATTGGAGTCAGATAAGAGCCAGATCGGAACCAGATCAGAGCCAGATCGGGACCAGATTGGAACCAGATCAGAGCCAGATTGGAGTCAGATCAGAGCCAGATCGGGACCAGATTGGATTCAGATCAGAGCCAGATCGGGACCAGATCAGAGTCAGATCGGGACCAGATTGGAGTCAGATCAGAGCCAGATCGGAACCAGATCAGAGCCAGATCGGAACCAGATCAGAGCCAGATCGGAACCAGATCAGAGCCAGATCGGAACCAGATCAGAGCCAGATCGGAACCAGGTCAGAGCCAGATCGGAACCAGATCAGAGCCAGATCGGAACCAGATCAGAGCCAGATCAGAGCCAGATCGGAACCAGATTGGAGTCAGATCAGAGCCAGATCGGAACCAGATCAGAGCCAGATTGGAGTCAGATCAGAGCCAGATCGGAACCAGATCAGAGCCAGATCGGAACCAGATCAGAGCCAGATCGGAACCAGATCAGAGCCAGATTGGAGTCAGATCAGAACCAGATCGGGACCAGATCAGAGCCAGATCGGGACCAAATCAGAGCCAGATTGGAGTCAGATCAGAGCCAGATCAGAACCAGATTGGAGTCAGATCAGAGCCAGATCGGAGTCAGATCAGAGCCAGATCGGGACCAGATCAGAGCCAGATTGGAGTCAGACCAGAGCCAGATCGGGACCAGATTGGAACCAGATCAGAGCCAGATCGGGACCAGATCAGAGCCAGATCGGGACCAGATTGGAACCAGATCAGAGCCAGATCGGGACAAGATTGGATTCAGATCAGAGCCAGATCGGGACCAGATTGGATTCAGATCAGAGCCAGATCGGGACCAGATCAGAGCCAGATCGGGACCAGATCGGGACCAGATCAGAGCCAGATCGGGACCAGATCGGGACCAGATTGGAGTCAGATCGGGACCAGATTGGAGTCAGATCGGGACCAGATCGGGACCAGATTGGAGTCAGATCAGAGCCAGATTGGGACCAGATCAAAGCTAGATTCAAACCAGATCGGGACCAGATTGGAGCCAGATCGGAGCCAGATCGGAACCAGATCGGAACCAGATCAAAGCCAGATCGGAACCAGATCAAAGCAAGATCGGAACCAGATCAAAGCCAGATCGGAACCAGATCAAAGCCAGATCGGAACCAGATCAAAGCCAGATCGGAACCAGATCAGAGCCAGATTGGAGTCAGATCAGAGCCAGATCGGGACCAGATTGGAGTCAGATCGGAACCAGATTGGATTCAGATCAGAGCCAGATCGGGACCAGAGTGGATTCAGATCAGAGCCAGATCGGGACCAGATCAGAGCCAGATCGGAGCCAGATCGGAACCAGATCAGAGCCAGATCGGAACCAGATTGGAGTCAGATCGGGACCAGATCGGAACCAGATCGGAACCAGATCAAAGCCAGATCGGAATCAGATCAAAGCCAGATCGGAACCAGATCAGAGCCAGATTGGAGTCAGATCGGGACCAGATCGGAACCAGATCAAAGCCAGATCGGAACCAGATCAGAGCCAGATTGGAGTCAGATCAGAGCCAGATCAGAGCCAGATCGGGACCAGATTGGAGTCAGATCGGGACCAGATCGGAACCAGATCGGAACCAGATCAAAGCCAGATCGGAACAAGATCAGAGCCAGATCGGAACAAGATCAGAGCCAGATCGGGACCAGATTGGAGTCAGATCAGAGCCAGATCGGGACCAGATTGGAGTCAGATCAGAGCCAGATCGGGACCAGATCGGGACCAGATTGGAGTCAGATCGGGACCAGATCGGAACCAGATCGGAACCAGATCAAAGCCAGATCGGAACCAGATCAAAGCCAGATCGGAACCAGATCAGAGCCAGATCGGAGTCAGATCAGAGCCAGATCCGAACCAGATTGGAGTCAGATCAGAGCCAGATCGGGACCAGATCGGGACCAGATTGGAGTCAGATCGGGACCAGATCGGAACCAGATCGGAACCAGATCAAAGCCAGATCGGAACCAGATCAAAGCCAGATCGGAACCAGATCAGAGCCAGATCGGAGTCAGATCAGAGCCAGATCGGGACCAGATTGGAGTCAGATCAGAGCCAGATCGGAACCAGATTGGAGTCAGATCAGAGCCAGATCGGGACCAGATCAGAGCCAGATCAGAACCAGATCGGAACCAGATCGGAACCAGATCAAAGCCAGATCGGAACCAGATAAAAGCCAGATCGGAACCAGATCAAAGCCAGATCGGAACCAGATCAGAGCCAGATTGGAGTCAGATCAGAGCCAGATCGGGACCAGATTGGAGTCAGATCAGAGCCAGATCAGAACCAGATCAGAGCCAGATTGGAGTCAGATCAGAGCCAGATCGGGACCAGATTGGAGTCAGATCAGAGCCAGATCAGAACCAGATTGGAGTCAGATCAGAGCCAGATCAGAACCAGATCAGAGCCAGATTGGAGTCAGATCAGAGCCAGATCGGGACCAGATTGGAGTCAGATCAGAGCCAGATCGGAACCAGATCAGAGCCAGATCGGAACCAGATCAGAACCAGATCGGGACCAGATCGGAACCAGATCGGAACCAGATCAGAGCCAGATCGGAACCAGATCAGAGCCAGATCGGAACCAGATCAGAGCCAGATCGAGACCAGATTGGAGTCAGATCAGAGCCAGATCGGAACCAGATTGGAGTCAGATCAGAGCCAGATCGGGACCAGATCGGAGTCAGATCAGAGCCAGATCGGAACCAGATCAGAGCCAGATCGGAACTAGATCAGAGCCAGATCGAGACCAGATTGGAGTCAGATCAGAGCCAGATAGGAACCAGATCAGAGCCAGATCGGAACCAGATCAGAGCCAGATCGGGACCAGATTGGATTCAGATCAGAGCCAGATCGGAACCAGATCAGAGCCAGATCGGAACCAGATCAGAGCCAGATCGGAACCAGATCAAAGCCAGATCGGAACCAGATCAGAGCCAGATCGGGACCAGATTGGAGTCAGATCAGAGCCAGATGCGGACCAGATCAGAGCCAGATCGGGACCAGATTGGAGTCAGATCAGAGCCAGATCGGGACCAGATTGGAGTCAGATCAGAGCCAGATCAGAACCAGATCAGAGCCAGATTGGAGTCAGATCAGAGCCAGATCAGAACCAGATTGGAGTCAGATCAGAGCCAGATCGGGACCAGATCAGAGCCAGATCGGAGCCAGATCGGAACCAGATCAGAGCCAGATCGGGACCAGATTGGATTCAGATCAGAGCCAGATCGGAGTCAGATCAGAGCCAGATCAGAGCCAGATTGGAGTCAGATCAGAGCCAGATCGGAACCAGATCGGAACCAGATCAAAGCCAGATCGGAACCAGATAAAAGCCAGATCGGAACCAGATCAAAGCCAGATCGGAACCAGATCAGAGCCAGATTGGAGTTAGATCAGAGCCAGATCGGGACCAGATTGGAGTCAGATCAGAGCCAGATCAGAGCCAGATCGGGACCAGATTGGAGTCAGATCAGAGCCAGATTGGAGTCAGATCAGAGCCAGATAAGAACCAGATTGGAGTCAGATCAGAGCCAGATCGGGAACAGATTGGAGTCAGATCAGAGCCAGATCGGGACCAGATTGGAGTCAGATCAGAGCCAGATCGGAACCAGATTGGATTCAGATCAGAGCCAGATCGGAGTCAGATCAGAGCCAGATCGGGACCAGAGTGGATTCAGATCAGAGCCAGATCGGGACCAGAGTGGATTCAGATCAGAGCCAGATCGGAGCCAGATGCGAGCCAGATCGGGACCAGATTGGAGTCAGATCAGAGCCAGATCGGGACCAGATCAGAGCCAGATCGGGACCAGATCAAAGCCAGATCGGAACCAGATTGGAGTCAGATCAGAGCCAGATCGGAACCAGATTGGAGTCAGATCAGAGCCAGATCGGGACCAGATTGGAGTCATATCAGAGCCAGATCAGAACCAGATTGGAGTCAGATCAGAGCCAGATCGGGACCAGATCAGAGCCAGATCAGAGCCAGATCGGGACCAGATTGGATTCAGATCAGAGCCAGATCGGAACCAGATCAGAGCCAGATCGGAGCCAGATGCGAGCCAGATCAGAGCCAGATCGGGACCAGATTGGAGTCAGATCAGAGCCAGATAGGAACCAGATCAGAGCCAGATAGGAACCAGATCAGAGCCAGATCGGAACCAGATCAAAGCCAGATCGGAACCAGATCGGAACCAGATCAGAGCCAGATCGGGACCAGATCAGAGCCAGATCGGGACCAGATCAGAGCCAGATCGGATTCAGATCAGAGCCAGATTGGATTCAGATCGGGACCAGATTGGATTCAGATCGGGACCAGATCGGAACCAGATCGGAACCAGATCAAAGCCAGATCGGAACCAGATCAGAGCCAGATCGGAACCAGATCAGAGCCAGATCGGGACCAGATTGGATTCAGATCAGAGCCAGATCGGAGTCAGATCAGAGCCAGATCGGGACCAGAGTGGATTCAGATCAGAGCCAGATCGGGACCAGATTGGATTCAGATCAGAGCCAGATCGGAACCAGATCAGAGCCAGATCGGAACCAGATCAAAGCCAGATCGGAACCAGATCAAAGCCAGATCGGAACCAGATCGGAACCAGATCAGAGCCAGATCGGGACCAGATCAGAGCCAGATCGGGACCAGATCAGAGCCAGATCAGAACCAGATCGGGACCAGATCGGAACCAGATCGGAACCAGATCAGAGCCAGATCGGAACCAGATCAGAGCCAGATCGGAACCAGATCAGAGCCAGATCGAGACCAGATTGGAGTCAGATCAGAGCCAGATCGGAACCAGATTGGAGTCAGATCAGAGCCAGATCGGGACCAGATCGGAGTCAGATCAGAGCCAGATCGGAACCAGATCAGAGCCAGATCGGAACCAGATCGGAGCCAGATTGGAACCAGATCGGAACCAGATCAAAGCCAGATCGGAACCAGATAAAAGCCAGATCGGAACCAGATCAAAGCCCGATCGGAACCAGATCAGAGCCAGATCGGAACCAGATCAGAGCCAGATTGGAGTCAGATCAGAGCCAGATCGGGACCAGATTGGAGTCAGATCAGAGCCAGATCAGAACCAGATCAGAGCCAGATTGGAGTCAGATCAGAGCCAGATCGGGACCAGATTGGAGTCAGATCAGAGCCAGATCGGGATCAGATCAGAGCCAGATCGGAGCCAGATCGGGACCAAATCAGAGCCAGATCGGGACCAGAGTGGATTCAGATCAGAGCCAGATCGGGACCAGATTGGATTCAGATCAGAGCCAGATCGGAACCAGATCAAAGCCAGATCGGAACCAGATCGGAACCAGATCAGAGCCAGATCGGGACCAGATTGGAGTCAGATCAGAGCCAGATCGGGACCAGATCAGAGCCAGATCGGGACCAGATCAGAGCCAGATCGGATTCAGATCAGAGCCAGATTGGATTCAGATCGGGACCAGATTGGATTCAGATCGGAACCAGATCAAAGCCAGATCGGAACCAGATCAAAGCCAGATCGGAACCAGATCAGAGCCAGATTGGAGTCAGATCAGAGCCAGATCGGGACCAGATCAGAGCCAGATCAGAGCCAGATCGGGACCAGATTGGAGTCAGATCAGAGCCAGATAGGAACCAGATCAGAGCCAGATCGGAACCAGATCAAAGCCAGATCGGAACCAGATCGGAACCAGATCAGAGCCAGATCGGGACCAGATTGGAGTCAGATCAGAGCCAGATCGGGACCAGATCAGAGCCAGATCGGACCAGATCAGAGCCAGATCGGGACCAGATTGGAGTCAGATCAGAGCCAGATCAGAACCAGATTGGAGTCAGATCAGAGCCAGATCGGGAACAGATTGGAGTCAGATCAGAGCCAGATCGGGACCAGATTGGAGTCAGATCAGAGCCAGATCGGAACCAGATTGGAGTCAGATCAGAGCCAGATCGGGACCAGATCAGAGCCAGATCGGAGCCAGATCGGAACCAGATCAGAGCCAGATCGGAACCAGATCGGAACCGGATCAAAGCCAGATCGGAACCAGATCAAAGCCAGATCGGAGCCAGATCGGAACCAGATCAGAGCCAGATCGGAACCAGATCGGAACCAGATCAAAGCCAGATCGGAACCAGATCAAAGCCAGATCGGAACCAGATCGGAACCAGATCAGAGCCAGATTGGAGTCAGATCAGAGCCAGATCGGGACCAGATCAGAGCCAGATCAGAGCCAGATCGGGACCAGATTGGAGTCAGATCAGAGCCAGATAGGAACCAGATCAGAGCCAGATCGGAACCAGATCAAAGCCAGATCGGAACCAGATCGGAACCAGATCAGAGCCAGATCGGGACCAGATTGGAGTCAGATCAGAGCCAGATCGGGACCAGATCAGAGCCAGATCGGACCAGATCAGAGCCAGATCGGGACCAGATTGGAGTCAGATCAGAGCCAGATCAGAACCAGATTGGAGTCAGATCAGAGCCAGATCGGGAACAGATTGGAGTCAGATCAGAGCCAGACCGGGACCAGATTGGAGTCAGATCAGAGCCAGATCGGAACCAGATTGGAGTCAGATCAGAGCCAGATCGGGACCAGATCAGAGCCAGATCGGAGCCAGATCGGAACCAGATCAGAGCCGGATCAAAGCCAGATCGGAACCGGATCAAAGCCAGATCGGAACCAGATCAAAGCCAGATCGGAGCCAGATCGGAACCAGATCAGAGCCAGATCGGAACCAGATCGGAACCAGATCAAAGCCAGATCGGAACCAGATCAAAGCCAGATCGGAACCAGATCGGAACCAGATCAGAGCCAGATCGGGACCAGATCAGAGCCAGATAGGGACCAGATCAGAGCCAGATCAGAACCAGATCGGGACCAGAGTGGATTCAGATCAGAGCCAGATCGGGACCAGATTGGATTCAGATCAGAGCCAGATTGGAACCAGATCAGAGCCAGATCGGAACCAGATCAGAGCCAGATCGGAACCAGATCGGAACCAGATCAGAGCCAGATCGGGACCAGATCAGAGCCAGATCGGGACCAGATCAGAGCCAGATCGGGACCAGATCAGAGCCAGATCGGATTCAGATCAGAGCCAGATTGGATTCAGATCGGGACCAGATTGGATTCAGATCGGGACCAGATCGGAACCAGATCGGAACCAGATCAAAGCCAGATCGGAACCAGATCAAAGCCAGATCGGAACCAGATCAGAGCCAGATCGGAACCAGATCAGAGCCAGATCGGGACCAGATTGGATTCAGATCAGAGCCAGATCGGAACCAGATCAGAGCCAGATCGGAACCAGATCAGAGCCAGATCGGAACCAGATCAAAGCCAGATCGGAACCAGATCAGAGCCAGATCGGGACCAGATTGGAGTCAGATCAGAGCCAGATCGGGACCAGATCAGAGCCAGATCGGGACCAGATTGGAGTCAGATCAGAGCCAGATCGGGACCAGATCAGAGCCAGATCAGAACCAGATCGGAACCAGATCAAAGCCAGATCGGAACCAGATCAAAGCCAGATCGGAATCAGATCAGAGCCAGATTGGAGTCAGATCAGAGCCAGATCAGGACCAGATCGGGACCAGATTGGAGTCAGATCGGGACCAGATCGGAACCAGATCGGAACCAGATCAAAGCCAGATCGGAACCAGATCAAAGCCAGATCGGAACCAGATCAGAGCCAGATCGGAGTCAGATCAGAGCCAGATCGGGACCAGATTGGAGTCAGATCAGAACCAGATCAGAACCAGATTGGAGTCAGATCAGAGCCAGATCGGGACCAGATTGGAGTGAGATCAGAGCCAGATCAGAACCAGATTGGAGTCAGATCAGAGCCAGATCGGGACCAGATCAGAGCCAGATCGGAGCCAGATGCGAGCCAGATCGGAGCCAGATCGGAACCAGATGCGAGCCAGATCGGAACAAGATCAGAGCCAGATCGGGACCAGATTGGAGTCAGATCAGAGCCAGATCGGAACCAGATTGGAGTCAGATCAGAGCCAGATCGGGACCAGATTGGAGTCAGATCAGAGCCAGATCGGGACCAGATTGGAGTGAGATCAGAGCCTGATCAGAACCAGATCGGAACCAGATCAGAGCCAGATTGGAGTCAGATCAGAGCCAGATCAGAGCCAGATCGGGACCAGATCGGAGCCAGATCGGGACCAGATCGGAACCAGATCGGAACCAGATCAAAGCCAGATCGGAACCAGATCAAAGCCAGATCGGAACAAGATCAGAGCCAGATCGGGACCAGATTGGAGTCAGATCAGAGCCAGATCGGAACCAGATTGGAGTCAGATCAGAGCCAGATCGGGACCAGATTGGAGTCAGATCAGAGCCAGATCGGGACCAGATTGGAGTCAGATCAGAGCCAGATCAGAACCAGATTGGAGTCAGATCAGAGCCAGATCGGGACCAGATTGGAGTCAGATCAGAGCCAGATCGGGACCAGATTGGAGTCAGATCAGAGCCAGATCGGGACCAGATTGGAGTCAGATCAGAGCCAGATCGGGACCAGATTGGAGTCAGATCAGAGCCAGATCGGGACCAGATTGGAGTCAGATCAGAGCCAGATCGGGACCAGATTGGAGTCAGATCAGAGCCAGATCGGGACCAGATTGGAGTCAGATCAGAGCCAGATCGGGACCAGATTGGAGTCAGATCAGAGCCAGATCGGGACCAGATTGGAGTCAGATCAGAGCCAGATCGGGACCAGATCAGAGCCAGATCGGGACCAGATTGGAGTCAGATCAAAGCCAGATCGGAACCAGATCAAAGCCAGATCGGAACCAGATCAGAGCCAGATTGGAGTCAGATCAGAGCCAGATCAGAGCCAGATCGGGACCAGATTGGAGTCAGATCAGAGCCAGATCGGGACCAGATCAGAGCCAGATCGGGACCAGATTGGAGTCAGATCAAAGCCAGATCGGAACCAGATCAAAGCCAGATCGGAACCAGATCAGAGCCAGATTGGAGTCAGATCAGAGCCAGATCAGAGTCAGATCGGGACCAGATCGGAACCAGATCAAAGCCAGATCGGAACCAGATCAAAGCCAGATCGGAACCAGATCAGAGCCAGATTGGAGTCAGATCAGAGCCAGATCAGAACCAGATTGGAGTCAGATCGGAGCCAGATCGGAACCAGATCAGAGCCAGATCGGGAACAGATTGGAGTCAGATCAGAGCCAGATCGGGACCAGATTGGAGTCAGATCAGAGCCAGATCGGAACCAGATTGGAGTCAGATCAGAGCCAGATCGGGACCAGATCAGAGCCAGATCGGAGCCAGATCGGAACCAGATCAGAGCCAGATCGGAACCAGATCGGAACCAGATCAAAGCCAGATCGGAACCAGATCAGAGCCAGATCGGAACCAGATCAGAGCCAGATCGGAACCAGATCAGAGCCAGATCGGGACCAGATTGGAGTCAGATTAGAGCCAGATCAGAACCAGATTGGAGTCAGATCAGAGCCAGATAGGGACCAGATCGGAACCAGATCGGAACCAGATCGGAACCAGATCAAAGCCAGATCGGAACCAGATCAAAACCAGATCAGAGCCAGATCGGAACCAGATCGGAACCAGATCGGAACCAGATCAGAGCCAGATCGGAACCAGATCAGAGCCAGATCGGAACCAGATCAAAGCCAGATCGGAACCAGATCAGAGCCAGATTGGAGCCAGATCGGGACCAGATCGGGACCAGAGTGGATTCAGATCAGAGCCAGATCGGGACCAGATTGGATTCAGATCGGAGCCAGATCGGAACCAGATCAGAGCCAGATCGGAACCAGATCGGAACCAGATCAAAGCCAGATCGGAACCAGATCAAAGCCAGATCGGAACCAGATCAAAGCCAGATCAGAGCCAGATTGGAGTCAGATCAGAGCCAGATCAGAGCCAGATCGGGACCAGATCGGAACCAGATCGGAACCAGATCAAAGCCAGATCGGAACCAGATCAAAGCCAGATCAGAGCCAGATTGGAGTCAGATCAGAGCCAGATCAGAGCCAGATCGGGACCAGATCGGAACCAGATCGGAACCAGATCAAAGCCAGATCGGAACCAGATCAGAGCCAGATTGGAGTCAGATCAGAGCCAGATTGGAGTCAGATCAGAGCCAGATCGGGACCAGATCAGAGCCAGATCAGAGCCAGATCGGAACCAGATTGGAGTCAGATCAGAGCCAGATCGGGACCAGATTGGAGTCAGATCAGAGCCAGATCGGGACCAGATTGGAGTCAGATCAGAGCCAGATCGGGACCAGATTGGAGTCAGATCAGAGCCAGATCGGGACCAGATCAGAGCCAGATCGGGACCAGATTGCAGTCAGATCAGAGCCAGATCAGAGCCAGATCGGGACCAGATCGGAGTCAGATCGGGACCAGATTGGAGTCAGATCAGAGCCAGATCGGGACCAGATCAGAGCCAGATCAGAACCAGATCGGAACCAGATCAAAGCCAGATCGGAACCACATCAGAGCCAGATCGGAGACAGATCAGAGCCAGATCGGGACCAGATCGGAACCAGATCGGAACCAGATCAAAGCCAGATCGGAACCAGATCGGAACCAGATCTAAGCCAGATCGGAACCAGATCGGAACCAGATCAGAGCCAGATCGGGACCAGATCAGAGCCAGATCGGGACCAGATTGGAGTCAGATCAGAGCCAGATCAGAGCCAGATTGGAGTCAGATCAGAGCCAGATCAGAACCAGATTGGAGTCAGATCAGAGCCAGATCGGGACCAGATTGGAGTCAGATAAGAGCCAGATCAGAACCAGATTGGAGTCAGATCAGAGCCAGATCAGAACCAGATTGGAGTCAGATCAGAGCCAGATTGGAGTCAGATCAGAGCCAGATCAGAACCAGATTGGAGTCAGATCAGAGCCAGATCGGGACCAGATTGGAGTCAGATCAGAGCCAGATCAGAACCAGATTGGAGTCAGATCAGAGCCAGATCAGAACCAGATTGGAGTCAGATCAAAGCCAGATTGGAGTCAGATCAGAGCCAGATCGGGACCAGATTGGAGTCAGATCAGAGCCAGATCAGAACCAGATCAGAGACAGATTGGAGTCAGATCAGAGCCAGATCGGGACCAGATTGGAGTCAGATCAGAGCCAGATCGGGATCATATCAGAGCCAGATCGGAGCCAGATCGGAACCAGATCAGAGCCAGATCGGAACCAGATCGGAACCAGATCAAAGCCAGATCGGAACCAGATCAAAGCCAGATCGGAACCAGATCGGAACCAGATCGGATTCAGATCAGAGCCAGATCGGGACCAGATTGGATTCAGATCAGAGCCAGATCGGGACCAGATCAGAGCCAGATCGGAGCCAGATCGGAACCAGATCGGAACCAGATCAGAGCCAGATCGGGACCAGATCAGAGCCAGATCGGAACCAGATCGGAACCAGATCGGAACCAGATCGGAACCAGATCGGAACCAGATCAGAGCCAGATCGGGACCAGAGTGGATTCAGATCAGAGCCAGATCGGGACCAGATTGGATTCAGATCGGAGCCAGATCGGAACCAGATCAGAGCCAGATCGGAACCAGATCGGAACCAGATCAAAGCCAGATCGGAACCAGATCAAAGCCAGATCGGAACCAGATCAGAGCCAGATTGGAGTCAGATCAGAGCCAGATCGGGACCAGATTGGAGTCAGATCGGGACCAGATCGGAACCAGATCGGAACCAGATCGGAACCAGATCAAAGCCAGATCGGAACCAGATCAGAGCCAGATTGGAGTCAGATCAGAGCCAGATCGGGACCAGATCAGAGCCAGATCGGGACCAGATTGGAGTCAGATCAGAGCCAGATCGGAACCAGATTGGAGTCAGATCAGAGCCAGATCGGGACCAGATTGTAGTCAGATCAGAGCCAGATCGGAACCAGATCAGAGCCAGATCGGAACCAGATCAGAGCCAGATCGGAACCAGATCGGAGCCAGATCGGAACCAGATCGGAGCCAGATCGGAACCAGATCGGAACCAGATCAAAGCCAGATCGGAACCAGATAAAAGCCAGATCGGAACCAGATCAAAGCCAGATCGGAACCAGATCAGAGCCAGATTGGAGTTAGATCAGAGCCAGATCGGGACCAGATTGGAGTCAGATCAGAGCCAGATCAGAACCAGATCAGAGCCAGATTGGAGTCAGATCAGAGCCAGATCGGGACCAGATTGGAGTCAGATCAGAGCCAGATCGGGATCAGATCAGAGCCAGATCGGAGCCAGATCGGAACCAGATCAGAGCCAGATCGGAACCAGATCGGAACCAGATCAAAGCCAGATCGGAACCAGATTAAAAGCCAGATCGGAACCAGATCAAAGCCAGATCGGAACCAGATCGGAACCAGATCAGAGCCAGATCGGGACCAGATCAGAGCCAGATCAGAACCAGATCGGGACCAGATCGGGACCAGATTGGATTCAGATCAGAGCCAGATCGGGACCAGAGTGGATTCAGATCAGAGCCAGATCGGGACCAGAGTGGATTCAGATCAGAGCCAGATCGGGACCAGATTGGATTCAGATCAGAGCCAGATCGGAACCAGATCAGAGCCAGATCGGAACCAGATCAAAGCCAGATCGGAACCAGATCGGAACCAGATCAGAGCCAGATCGGGACCAGATCAGAGCCAGATCGGGACCAGATCGGAGCCAGATCGGAACCAGATCGGGACCAGATTGGATTCAGATCAGAGCCAGATCGGGACCAGAGTGGATTCAGATCAGAGCCAGATCGGGACCAGATTGGATTCAGATAAGAGCCAGATCGGGACCAGATCAAAGCCAGATCGGAACCAGATCAGAGCCAGATTGGAGTCAGATCAGAGCCAGATCAGAGCCAGATCGGGACCAGATTGGAGTCAGATCGGGACCAGATCGGAACCAGATCGGAACCAGATCAAAGCCAGATCGGAACCAGATCGGAACCAGATCGGAACCTGATCAGAGCCAGATTGGAGTCAGATCAGAGCCAGATCAGAGCCAGATCGGGACCAGATTGGAGTCAGATCGGGACCAGATCGGAACCAGATCAAAGCCAGATCGGAACCAGATCAAAGCCAGATCGGAACCAGATCAAAGCCAGATCGGAACAAGATCAGAGCCAGATCGGGACCAGATTGGAGTCAGATCAGAGCCAGATCGGAACCAGATTGGAGTCAGATCAGAGCCAGATCAGAACCAGATTGGAGTCAGATCAGAGCCAGATCGGGACCAGATCAGAGCCAGATCGGGACCAGATTGGAGTCAGATCAGAGCCAGATCGGGACCAGATTGGAGTCAGATCAGAGCCAGATCAGAACCAGATTGGAGTCAGATCAGAGCCAGATCGGGACCAGATTGGAGTCAGATCAGAGCCAGATCAGAACCAGATTGGAGTCAGATCAGAGCCAGATCGGGACCAGATTGGAGTCAGATCAGAGCCAGATCGGGACCAGATCAGAGCCAGATCGGGACCAGATTGGAGTCAGATCAGAGCCAGATCGGGACCAGATCAGAGCCAGATCGGGACCAGATTGGAGTCAGATCAGAGCCAGATCGGGACCAGATAGGAACCAGATCAAAGCCAGATCGGAACCAGATCAAAGCCAGATCGGAACCAGATCAGAGCCAGATCAGAGCCAGATCAGAGCCAGATCAGAGCCAGATCGGGACCAGATTGGAGTCAGATCGGGACCAGATCGGAACCAGATCAAAGCCAGATCGGAACCAGATCAAAGCCAGATCGGAACCAGATCGGAGCCAGATTGGAGTCAGATCAGAGCCAGATCAGAGCCAGATCGGGACCAGATCAGAGCCAGATAGGGACCAGATCAGAGCCAGATCAGAACCAGATCGGGACCAGAGTGGATTCAGATCAGAGCCAGATCGGGACCAGATTGGATTCAGATCAGAGCCAGATTGGAACCAGATCAGAGCCAGATCGGAACCAGATCAGAGCCAGATCGGAACCAGATCGGAACCAGATCAGAGCCAGATCGGGACCAGATCAGAGCCAGATCGGGACCAGATCAGAGCCAGATCGGGACCAGATCAGAGCCAGATCGGATTCAGATCAGAGCCAGATTGGATTCAGATCGGGACCAGATTGGATTCAGATCGGGACCAGATCGGAACCAGATCGGAACCAGATCAAAGCCAGATCGGAACCAGATCAAAGCCAGATCGGAACCAGATCAGAGCCAGATCGGAACCAGATCAGAGCCAGATCGGGACCAGATTGGATTCAGATCAGAGCCAGATCGGAACCAGATCAGAGCCAGATCGGAACCAGATCAGAGCCAGATCGGAACCAGATCAAAGCCAGATCGGAACCAGATCAGAGCCAGATCGGGACCAGATTGGAGTCAGATCAGAGCCAGATCGGGACCAGATCAGAGCCAGATCGGGACCAGATTGGAGTCAGATCAGAGCCAGATCGGGACCAGATCAGAGCCAGATCAGAACCAGATCGGAACCAGATCAAAGCCAGATCGGAACCAGATCAAAGCCAGATCGGAATCAGATCAGAGCCAGATTGGAGTCAGATCAGAGCCAGATCAGGACCAGATCGGGACCAGATTGGAGTCAGATCGGGACCAGATCGGAACCAGATCGGAACCAGATCAAAGCCAGATCGGAACCAGATCAAAGCCAGATCGGAACCAGATCAGAGCCAGATCGGAGTCAGATCAGAGCCAGATCGGGACCAGATTGGAGTCAGATCAGAACCAGATCAGAACCAGATTGGAGTCAGATCAGAGCCAGATCGGGACCAGATTGGAGTGAGATCAGAGCCAGATCAGAACCAGATTGGAGTCAGATCAGAGCCAGATCGGGACCAGATCAGAGCCAGATCGGAGCCAGATGCGAGCCAGATCGGAGCCAGATCGGAACCAGATGCGAGCCAGATCGGAACAAGATCAGAGCCAGATCGGGACCAGATTGGAGTCAGATCAGAGCCAGATCGGAACCAGATTGGAGTCAGATCAGAGCCAGATCGGGACCAGATTGGAGTCAGATCAGAGCCAGATCGGGACCAGATTGGAGTGAGATCAGAGCCTGATCAGAACCAGATCGGAACCAGATCAGAGCCAGATTGGAGTCAGATCAGAGCCAGATCAGAGCCAGATCGGGACCAGATCGGAGCCAGATCGGGACCAGATCGGAACCAGATCGGAACCAGATCAAAGCCAGATCGGAACCAGATCAAAGCCAGATCGGAACAAGATCAGAGCCAGATCGGGACCAGATTGGAGTCAGATCAGAGCCAGATCGGAACCAGATTGGAGTCAGATCAGAGCCAGATCGGGACCAGATTGGAGTCAGATCAGAGCCAGATCGGGACCAGATTGGAGTCAGATCAGAGCCAGATCAGAACCAGATTGGAGTCAGATCAGAGCCAGATCGGGACCAGATTGGAGTCAGATCAGAGCCAGATCGGGACCAGATTGGAGTCAGATCAGAGCCAGATCGGGACCAGATTGGAGTCAGATCAGAGCCAGATCGGGACCAGATTGGAGTCAGATCAGAGCCAGATCGGGACCAGATTGGAGTCAGATCAGAGCCAGATCGGGACCAGATTGGAGTCAGATCAGAGCCAGATCGGGACCAGATTGGAGTCAGATCAGAGCCAGATCGGGACCAGATTGGAGTCAGATCAGAGCCAGATCGGGACCAGATTGGAGTCAGATCAGAGCCAGATCGGGACCAGATCAGAGCCAGATCGGGACCAGATTGGAGTCAGATCAAAGCCAGATCGGAACCAGATCAAAGCCAGATCGGAACCAGATCAGAGCCAGATTGGAGTCAGATCAGAGCCAGATCAGAGCCAGATCGGGACCAGATTGGAGTCAGATCAGAGCCAGATCGGGACCAGATCAGAGCCAGATCGGGACCAGATTGGAGTCAGATCAAAGCCAGATCGGAACCAGATCAAAGCCAGATCGGAACCAGATCAGAGCCAGATTGGAGTCAGATCAGAGCCAGATCAGAGTCAGATCGGGACCAGATCGGAACCAGATCAAAGCCAGATCGGAACCAGATCAAAGCCAGATCGGAACCAGATCAGAGCCAGATTGGAGTCAGATCAGAGCCAGATCGGGACCAGATTGGAGTCAGATCAGAGCCAGATCAGAACCAGATTGGAGTCAGATCGGAGCCAGATCGGAACCAGATCAGAGCCAGATCGGGAACAGATTGGAGTCAGATCAGAGCCAGATCGGGACCAGATTGGAGTCAGATCAGAGCCAGATCGGAACCAGATTGGAGTCAGATCAGAGCCAGATCGGGACCAGATCAGAGCCAGATCGGAGCCAGATCGGAACCAGATCAGAGCCAGATCGGAACCAGATCGGAACCAGATCAAAGCCAGATCGGAACCAGATCAGAGCCAGATCGGAACCAGATCAGAGCCAGATCGGAACCAGATCAGAGCCAGATCGGGACCAGATTGGAGTCAGATCAGAGCCAGATCAGAACCAGATTGGAGTCAGATCAGAGCCAGATAGGGACCAGATCGGAACCAGATCGGAACCAGATCGGAACCAGATCAAAGCCAGATCGGAACCAGATCAAAACCAGATCAGAGCCAGATCGGAACCAGATCGGAACCAGATCGGAACCAGATCAGAGCCAGATCGGAACCAGATCAGAGCCAGATCGGAACCAGATCAAAGCCAGATCGGAACCAGATCAGAGCCAGATTGGAGCCAGATCGGGACCAGATCGGGACCAGAGTGGATTCAGATCAGAGCCAGATCGGGACCAGATTGGATTCAGATCGGAGCCAGATCGGAACCAGATCAGAGCCAGATCGGAACCAGATCGGAACCAGATCAGAGCCAGATCGGGACCAGATCGGAACCAGATCGGAACCAGATCAAAGCCAGATCGGAACCAGATCAAAGCCAGATCGGAGCCAGATTGGAGTCAGATCAGAGCCAGATCAGAGCCAGATCGGGACCAGATCGGAACCAGATCGGAACCAGATCAAAGCCAGATCGGAACCAGATCAGAGCCAGATTGGAGTCAGATCAGAGCCAGATTGGAGTCAGATCAGAGCCAGATCGGGACCAGATCAGAGCCAGATCAGAGCCAGATCGGAACCAGATTGGAGTCAGATCAGAGCCAGATCGGGACCAGATTGGAGTCAGATCAGAGCCAGATCGGGACCAGATTGGAGTCAGATCAGAGCCAGATCGGGACCAGATTGGAGTCAGATCAGAGCCAGATCGGGACCAGATCAGAGCCAGATCGGGACCAGATCAGAGCCAGATCGGGACCAGATTGCAGTCAGATCAGAGCCAGATCAGAGCCAGATCGGGACCAGATCGGAGTCAGATCGGGACCAGATTGGAGTCAGATCAGAGCCAGATCGGGACCAGATCAGAGCCAGATCAGAACCAGATCGGAACCAGATCAAAGCCAGATCGGAACCACATCAGAGCCAGATCGGAGACAGATCAGAGCCAGATCGGGACCAGATCGGAACCAGATCGGAACCAGATCAAAGCCAGATCGGAACCAGATCGGAACCAGATCTAAGCCAGATCGGAACCAGATCGGAACCAGATCAGAGCCAGATCGGGACCAGATCAGAGCCAGATCGGGACCAGATTGGAGTCAGATCAGAGCCAGATCAGAGCCAGATTGGAGTCAGATCAGAGCCAGATCAGAACCAGATTGGAGTCAGATCAGAGCCAGATCGGGACCAGATTGGAGTCAGATAAGAGCCAGATCAGAACCAGATTGGAGTCAGATCAGAGCCAGATCAGAACCAGATTGGAGTCAGATCAGAGCCAGATTGGAGTCAGATCAGAGCCAGATCAGAACCAGATTGGAGTCAGATCAGAGCCAGATCGGGACCAGATTGGAGTCAGATCAGAGCCAGATCAGAACCAGATTGGAGTCAGATCAGAGCCAGATCAGAACCAGATTGGAGTCAGATCAAAGCCAGATTGGAGTCAGATCAGAGCCAGATCGGGACCAGATTGGAGTCAGATCAGAGCCAGATCAGAACCAGATCAGAGACAGATTGGAGTCAGATCAGAGCCAGATCGGGACCAGATTGGAGTCAGATCAGAGCCAGATCGGGATCATATCAGAGCCAGATCGGAGCCAGATCGGAACCAGATCAGAGCCAGATCGGAACCAGATCGGAACCAGATCAAAGCCAGATCGGAACCAGATCAAAGCCAGATCGGAACCAGATCGGAACCAGATCGGATTCAGATCAGAGCCAGATCGGGACCAGATTGGATTCAGATCAGAGCCAGATCGGAGCCAGATCAGAGCCAGATCGGAACCAGATCAGAGCCAGATCGGGACCAGATCAGAGCCAGATCGGAACCAGATCGGAACCAGATCGGAACCAGATCGGAACCAGATCGGAACCAGATCAGAGCCAGATCGGGACCAGAGTGGATTCAGATCAGAGCCAGATCGGGACCAGATTGGATTCAGATCGGAGCCAGATCGGAACCAGATCAGAGCCAGATCGGAACCAGATCGGAACCAGATCAAAGCCAGATCGGAACCAGATCAAAGCCAGATCGGAACCAGATCAGAGCCAGATTGGAGTCAGATCAGAGCCAGATCGGGACCAGATTGGAGTCAGATCGGGACCAGATCGGAACCAGATCGGAACCAGATCGGAACCAGATCAAAGCCAGATCGGAACCAGATCAGAGCCAGATTGGAGTCAGATCAGAGCCAGATCGGGACCAGATCAGAGCCAGATCGGGACCAGATTGGAGTCAGATCAGAGCCAGATCGGAACCAGATTGGAGTCAGATCAGAGCCAGATCGGGACCAGATTGTAGTCAGATCAGAGCCAGATCGGAACCAGATCAGAGCCAGATCGGAACCAGATCAGAGCCAGATCGGAACCAGATCGGAGCCAGATCGGAACCAGATCGGAGCCAGATCGGAACCAGATCGGAACCAGATCAAAGCCAGATCGGAACCAGATAAAAGCCAGATTGGAGTTAGATCAGAGCCAGATCGGAACCAGATCAAAGCCAGATCGGAACCAGATCAGAGCCAGATCGGAACCAGATCAAAGCCAGATCGGAACCAGATCAGAGCCAGATTGGAGTTAGATCAGAGCCAGATCGGGACCAGATTGGAGTCAGATCAGAGCCAGATCAGAACCAGATCAGAGCCAGATTGGAGTCAGATCAGAGCCAGATCGGGACCAGATTGGAGTCAGATCAGAGCCAGATCGGGATCAGATCAGAGCCAGATCGGAGCCAGATCGGAACCAGATCAGAGCCAGATCGGAACCAGATCGGAACCAGATCAAAGCCAGATCGGAACCAGATTAAAAGCCAGATCGGAACCAGATCAAAGCCAGATCGGAACCAGATCGGAACCAGATCAGAGCCAGATCGGGACCAGATCAGAGCCAGATCAGAACCAGATCGGGACCAGATCGGGACCAGATTGGATTCAGATCAGAGCCAGATCGGGACCAGAGTGGATTCAGATCAGAGCCAGATCGGGACCAGAGTGGATTCAGATCAGAGCCAGATCGGGACCAGATTGGATTCAGATCAGAGCCAGATCGGAACCAGATCAGAGCCAGATCGGAACCAGATCAAAGCCAGATCGGAACCAGATCGGAACCAGATCAGAGCCAGATCGGGACCAGATCAGAGCCAGATCGGGACCAGATCGGAGCCAGATCGGAACCAGATCGGGACCAGATTGGATTCAGATCAGAGCCAGATCGGGACCAGAGTGGATTCAGATCAGAGCCAGATCGGGACCAGATTGGATTCAGATAAGAGCCAGATCGGGACCAGATCAAAGCCAGATCGGAACCAGATCAGAGCCAGATTGGAGTCAGATCAGAGCCAGATCAGAGCCAGATCGGGACCAGATTGGAGTCAGATCGGGACCAGATCGGAACCAGATCGGAACCAGATCAAAGCCAGATCGGAACCAGATCGGAACCAGATCGGAACCTGATCAGAGCCAGATTGGAGTCAGATCAGAGCCAGATCAGAGCCAGATCGGGACCAGATTGGAGTCAGATCGGGACCAGATCGGAACCAGATCAAAGCCAGATCGGAACCAGATCAAAGCCAGATCGGAACCAGATCAAAGCCAGATCGGAACAAGATCAGAGCCAGATCGGGACCAGATTGGAGTCAGATCAGAGCCAGATCGGAACCAGATTGGAGTCAGATCAGAGCCAGATCAGAACCAGATTGGAGTCAGATCAGAGCCAGATCGGGACCAGATCAGAGCCAGATCGGGACCAGATTGGAGTCAGATCAGAGCCAGATCGGGACCAGATTGGAGTCAGATCAGAGCCAGATCAGAACCAGATTGGAGTCAGATCAGAGCCAGATCGGGACCAGATTGGAGTCAGATCAGAGCCAGATCAGAACCAGATTGGAGTCAGATCAGAGCCAGATCGGGACCAGATTGGAGTCAGATCAGAGCCAGATCGGGACCAGATCAGAGCCAGATCGGGACCAGATTGGAGTCAGATCAGAGCCAGATCGGGACCAGATCAGAGCCAGATCGGGACCAGATTGGAGTCAGATCAGAGCCAGATCGGGACCAGATAGGAACCAGATCAAAGCCAGATCGGAACCAGATCAAAGCCAGATCGGAACCAGATCAGAGCCAGATCAGAGCCAGATCAGAGCCAGATCAGAGCCAGATCGGGACCAGATTGGAGTCAGATCGGGACCAGATCGGAACCAGATCAAAGCCAGATCGGAACCAGATCAAAGCCAGATCGGAACCAGATCGGAGCCAGATTGGAGTCAGATCAGAGCCAGATCGGGACCAGATCAGAGCCAGATCGGAGCCAGATCGGAACCAGATCAGAGCCAGATCGGGACCAGATTGGAGTCAGATCAGAGCCAGATCGGGACCAGATTGGAGTCAGATCAGAGCCAGATCGGGATCAGATCAGAGCCAGATCGGAGCCAGATCGGAACCAGATCAGAGCCAGATCGGAACCAGATCGGAACCAGATCAAAGCCAGATCGGAACCAGATCAAAGCCAGATCGGAACCAGATCAGAGCCAGATCGGAACCAGATCAGAGCCAGATCGGGACCAGATTGGAGTCAGATCAGAGCCAGATCGGAACCAGATTGGAGTCAGATCAGAGCCAGATCGGGACCAGATCAGAGCCAGATCAGAGCCAGATCGGAACCAGATCGGAACCAGATCAAAGCCAGATCGGAACCAGATCAGAGCCAGATCGGGACAAGATCAGAGCCAGATCAAAGCCAGATCGGAACCAGATCGGATTCAGATCAGAGCCAGATCGGGACCAGATCAGAGCCAGATCGGAGCCAGATCGGAACCAGATCGGAGCCAGATCGGAACCAGATCGGAGCCAGATCGGAACCAGATCGGAACCAGATCAAAGCCAGATCGGAACCAGATCAAAGCCAGATCGGAACCAGATCAAAGCCAGATCGGAACCAGATCAGAGCCAGATTGGAGTCAGATCAGAGCCAGATCAGAGCCAGATCGGGACCAGATTGGAGTCAGATCGGGACCAGATCGGAACCAGATCGGAACCAGATCAAAGCCAGATCGGAACCAGATCGGAGCCAGATCGGAACCAGATCAAAGCCAGATCGGAACCAGATCAGAGCCAGATTGGAGTCAGATCAGAGCCAGATCAGAGCCAGATCGGGACCAGATTGGAGTCAGATCGGGACCAGATCGGAACCAGATCGGAACCAGATCAAAGCCAGATCGGAACCAGATCGGAGCCAGATCGGAACCAGATCAAAGCCAGATCGGAACCAGATCAGAGCCAGATTGGAGTCAGATCAGAGCCAGATCAGAGCCAGATCGGGACCAGATTGGAGTCAGATCGGGACCAGATCGGAACCAGATCAAAGCCAGATCGGAACCAGATCGGAGCCAGATCGGAACCAGATCAGAGCCAGATTGGAGTCAGATCAGAGCCAGATCGGGACCAGATTGGAGTCAGATCAGAGCCAGATCGGGACCAGATTGGAGTCAGATCAGAGCCAGATCGGGACCAGATTGGAGTCAGATCAGAGCCAGATCGGGACCAGATTGGAGTCAGATCAGAGCCAGATCAGAACCAGATTGGAGTCAGATCAGAGCCAGATTGGGACCAGATCAGAGCCAGATCGGGACCAGATTGGAGTCAGATCAGAGCCAGATCGGGACCAGATCAGAGCCAGATCAGAACCAGATCGGAACCAGATCAAAGCCAGATCGGAACCACATCAGAGCCAGATTGGAGTAAGATCGGGACCAGATCGGAACCAGATCGGAACCAGATCAAAGCCAGATCGGAACCAGATCAAAGCCAGATCGGAACCAGATCAGAGCCAGATTGGAGTCAGATCAGAGCCAGATCGGGACCAGATTGGAGTCAGATCAGAGCCAGATCAGAACCAGATTGGAGTCAGATCAGAGCCAGATCAGAACCAGATTGGAGTCAGATCAGAGCCAGATCGGGACCAGATTGGAGTCAGATCAGAGCCAGATCGGGACCAGATTGGAGTCAGATCAGAGCCAGATCGGGACCAGATTGGAGTCAGATCAGAGCCAGATCAGAACCAGATTGGAGTCAGATCAGAGCCAGATCGGGACCAGATTGGAGTCAGATCAGAGCCAGATCGGGACCAGATTGGAGTCAGATCAGAGCCAGATTGGAACCAGATCAGAGCCAGATTGGAGTCAGATCAGAGCCAGATCGGGACCAGATTGGAGTCAGATCAGAGCCAGATCAGAACCAGAGTGGAACCCGATTGGGTCCCACATGCTGTCCAGATGGACACGGGACGTCTTTTACACACAAACTTTCAGAAATGGTTTCAGCCGCATTCTCCTCGCGCATGCGTTCATCAGCAGGTGCGCGTGATTATTTTTATAGTTTCATGCTGAAAAACTCAGATCAAAGGCAGAGTAACTGACCCTGCAGGGCCGCCGTAGTTTCTCATCAATTCTGTAGGTGAAAGTTTCTAAACGCTGCAGGTTTGTGTGCACGCTCACCTTCCACGTGCGCGCACGCGCGCCTTGTATCTGCGCTGTTCTCAGAGGGAGGGTGCGAGGCGCGTGAACAAACCGTCCCTTTCCGGCTGTCAGGTTAAACCCACCAGAACCAGAACTGATCTCCTCACACACCACGACCTAAAAACAGTCCGAAGTCCGAGTTCAAAGCGAGGAGTCGGCTCACCTGAGCTCGCGCTCACCTGAGCAACCAGGAAGTGAAACTGGGCAGTGCGCGAGGGGAGGGGTAGAGAGAATAAATACCACGTGACCTCCTGACGTCCCAGAGTTGAGACAGGTGATTTAATGACGTGGCCAGGTGAGCGTCTGGAGGTCTAGCAGGTGCGTCACACAGGTGCAAAACTCCCCCAAACACACCAAAGCACGCGCACGTCCCGTGACGTCATTCAGTTCGAGCCTCCCAGTCAGTGTCGCTGGGAAAAAACTTCCAGAAACTTCCCACCGCGGGCACGAGCCTCGGACCGAACTTCAGCCCGGTTCGGTTCCACACCGGCAGACAGACGGAGGACAGAACTGTTCACAACTTACTGAACACAGTCAGGAAACCCGGTTCCGAAGCGGAGCAGAACTCAGTCGGACTGGATCCAGTCGATTAAATGCTGCCTTCATGTGCAGTGGGAAATCGCACCTCCTGTTCCACGTCGTGAAGAACGACGCAAGAGTTGGTTCCGGATGGGCAGAGAGCCGCGACCAGAGAACCGATCAGATGTTCGACCAGTTCCTGCTCCAACACGCCTGATCCGAGGGAACAGAACCTCTTCACCAGCCTTCATCTGGTCCAGGTGTTCCGGTTGGACCTGCAGGGTCCAGAAGGGTCCAGGAGGGTCAAGGAAGGGTCCAGGAGGGTCAAGGAAGGTCCAGGAAGGTCCGGAAGGGTTCAGGAGGGTCAAGGAAGGTCCAGGAAGGTCCGGAAGGGTTCAGGAAGGTCCAGGAGGGTCCAGGAAGGTCCAGGAGGGTCCAGGAAGGTCCGGAAGGGTCCAGGAAGGTCCAGGAGGGTCCAGGAAGGTCCGGAAGGGTCCAGGAGGGTCCAGGAAGGTCCGGAAGGGTTCAGGAAGGTCCAGGAGGGTCCAGGAAGGTCCGGAAGGGTCCAGGAAGGTCCAGAGGACCTGGACTGGACTATAAAATTTAATCTGGGATCAATAAAGCAGCGATGAAATGAAATGATTCTTTTCCTGTAAGGTTTAAATAAAAGTTTTATTCCTGCATCGTTTCAACCGCGTTCAGTAAACCAGACGCCAGTCTGACGGACTGGTTCTTCACTGGTTCTGTACTGGTTCTTTACAGGATCTTTACAGGTCCTTTACTGGTCCTGTGCTGGTTCTTTACAGGTTGTTTACTGGTTCTATACTGGTTTTGTACTGGTTCTTTACTTGATCTTTACAGGTTCTTTACTGGTTCTGTACTGGTTCTTTACAGGTTCTTTACTTGTTCTGTACTGGTTCTTTACTAGATCTTTACTGGTTCTGTACTGGAACTTTAGTGGTTCTTTAGTGGATCTTTACCGGTTCTGTACTAGTTCTTCACCGGTTCTTTACTGGTTCTGTACTCAATCTTTACTGGATCTTTACTGGTTCTGTACTGGAACTTTAGTGGATCTGTACTGGTTCGTCACCGGTTCTTTACTGGATCTTTACCAGTTCTTTACTGGTTCTGCACTGGTTCTTTACTGGAACTTTACTGGATTTTTATTTGTTCTTCACTGGTTTTGTACTGGTTCTTTACTGGATCTGTACTGGTTCTTTACTGGATCTTTACCAGTTCTTTACTGGTTCTGCACTGGTTCTTTACTGGAACTTTACTGGATTTTTATTTGTTCTTCACTGGTTTTGTACTGGTTCTTTACTGGATCTTTACTGGTTCTTTTACTGGTTCTCTACTGGTTCTTTTATGGTTCTGTATTGGTTTTCTGGACTGGGTCTCGTTCCAGCTCGTCATCTCCAGTTAGATAACATGTCTGATGGTACAAACATCTGCTGTTACCATGGGAACAGGAACTATCTGTTTTTTTTTTTCCAGACACGGACATGGTGTGTGTGTACATGTGTGTGTGCAGTTTGGTGCTTTCTGTGGGAAAGTTGTAACCCCCCACCCCCACCTGAATAGTGACGTGAACAGGTGAGCTCAGCGAGCCGTTTCTGACTCCGCTCCGCCCGGAGCGCCCTGAACGCAGCGCGGTGTCACGTGACGCGGCCAGTCATGGCGTCCTCGCACAGACGGCTTCTGTGTTTGCGGTCCGGGTTTTGGTTTCTGCTGTTTTACTGCGCCTCCTGTCTCGTGAGGCTCGCGCTGGCGGAGGACGTGGACGGCTGCGAGAGCCTGAGACTCGGACAATATCCTTTCCATGATGCGCGCGGGCTCAGGTCACCCGCGCAGCATCAGATGCATAGCCTAGCCTAGCCTAGCCTAGCCTAGCCTAGCTTAGCTCGGTGTTTTGGTGAGGAGGGAACTGGATCTCAGTGACACGGATCAGAATCGGACACGTTTTGAGATCCGGATATGATGGTTCAGTTCCGGTTCGGTCTGATCCGGAGACCAAGTCAGTAAAACTAGTCTGGACCTGAATGCATCAGGCTTTGACCCGGTTCTGATCAGTTCTGGTTCTGGTTGATCTCCTTCACTCTCCACGTATCTGTGTAAAGATCCAAACATCGACGAGGCGACTCAGGAACCGGAGAACTGCCGGGATATGACGGCTTGGGGTGGGTCCACCAGAACCGGACACGAAAATAACTCACAGGCTCGGTTCTGATCCGGCTCGGTTCTGACCCGGTCCGGTTCTGCCTCCTTTGCAGTGGAGTGTCTCCCATCTCCAGACATCACCTGCCGTCTTCCCAACGGGACGGAGTTCCGGTTCAGCGGGAACGAGGTCGGGTTCAACCGGACCATCCCCTGCAGGAACGTGTAAGTTCTGATCCAAGACCCGATAAGTTTCCTCCTGAGTCTTCTTGATCTGAATGTCTGTCCTCCCAGGAGCGGGTATTCCTACCGCGTTGCTGTGGCGCTGTCTCTGTTCCTGGGCTGGGTCGGAGCGGATCGGTTCTACCTGGGCTACCCGGCTCTCGGTAGGCGCACACCTGGACACCAGAGACTACAGACCAGTCTGTGGGGGGGGTCAGAGACCAGCCTGGGGGGGTCGGGGCCCACCAGAGACCAGTCTGTGGGGGGGGGGGATACATGGAAAACCATTCCTCCAGGTTTCCCATGTATCCCTGCTCCAACGCACCTGACTCACACTGATCAGTCACTTTGCAGAATTTCATTGGTTGTTGGATCCATTTAAGGGGAGTCAGGTGTGGTGGAGCAGGGATAGATGGAAATCTGCAGGATGGCGGCCCTCCAGGACCGACTTTGGACCCCCTGAGTTCGGTCGATCACAACCAACAGAAGCAGGACGGAACATTAGACTCCAGAACACAAGGCGGCGGCAGAACCTCAGACAGTAACCTCATATTGATATAAACATCCAGAACAAACAACAAACACAGAGAAGATGAAATGTTTTTCTTTTTACTTAGAAACTCATTCCCTTGTCTACAACAACCATCTCCTGCTTGTCTGTCCCAGAACTCTGCAGGTGTTTCACGCGGTGGACAGGTCCGTTGCATTTGGACATTTGTTGAGCAACATCTGTTTTCCACAAGAACTTCTTTTTTCTGATAACATGGATGCAGACATGAAGCTCTACATGAGCTGCTGAAACCAGCAGGAGTTGGGAAAACAAGAAATAAAACTTAGTGGGATTCTCCTCAAACCAGCATGTAGAACTAGAAGCTGGGCGGAGCTTCCTGACAGGCTCATTTTCCCTCCATCTGATTGGCTCAGAGCGGACACACACATCCAGTGCTCATGTATGATGGAGCAATGCTCATACACTTAAAGAGGCAACCTTCCACTGCAGAAAGAACATATAGATGTTGCATGACTGTATTTATTGTTATTTAGTTATTAAGTATCTGGTCTCACCGTATAAACCGCTACGACAGATTTAACAGCTTCACTTAAAGTTTTACCACTGCAGCAGCGGCTCAGCTTGTTTAAGCATTTTTGCAGATTTGATTTGAGGGGGTAAAGTGTTTCTTTGCCCCTCTTCCCCCTCTCTGCCCCTTTCCCCCTCTCACCCCATTTCCCCCCTAAGCCACCCGTTAGCGAGTCTTAAAGCCACCCGTTAGCGAGTCCTAAAGCCACCCGTTAGCGAGTCCTAAAGCCACCCGATAGCGAGTCTTAAAGCCACCCGTTAGCGAGTCCTAAAGCCACCCGTTAGCGAGTCCTAAAGCCACCCGTTAGCGAGTCTTAAAGCCACCCGTTAGCGAGTCCTAAAGCCACCCGTTAGCGAGTCCTAAAGCAACCCGATAGCGAGTCCTAAAGCCACCCGTTAGCGAGTCCTAAAGCCACCCGTTAGCGAGTCCTAAAGCCACCCGTTAGCGAGTCCTAAAGCCACCCGATAGCGAGTCTTAAAGCCACCCGTTAGCGAGTCCTAAAGCCACCCGATAGCGAGTCCTAAAGCCACCCGATAGCGAGTCTTAAAGCCACCCGTTAGCGAGTCTTAAAGCCACCCGTTAGCGAGTCTTAAAGCCACCCGTTAGCGAGTCTTAAAGCCACCCGATAGCGAGTCCTAAAGCCACCCGATAGCGAGTCCTAAAGCCACCCGATAGCGAGTCCTAAAGCCACCCGTTAGCGAGTCCTAAAGCCACCCGTTAGCGAGTCTTAAAGCCACCCGTTAGCGAGTCCTAAAGCCACCCGATAGCGAGTCCTAAAGCCACCCGTTAGCGAGTCCTAAAGCCACCCGATAGCGAGTCTTAAAGCCACCCGATAGCGAGTCCTAAAGCCACCCGATAGCGAGTCCTAAAGCCACCCGTTAGCGAGTCCTAAAGCCACCCGATAGCGAGTCCTAAAGCCACCCGATAGCGAGTCTTAAAGCCACCCGTTAGCGAGTCCTAAAGCCACCCGATAGCGAGTCCTAAAGCCACCCGATAGCGAGTCTTAAAGCCACCCGTTAGCGAGTCCTAAAGCCACCCGATAGCGAGTCCTAAAGCCACCCGATAGCGAGTCCTAAAGCCACCCGATAGCGAGTCCTAAAGCCACCCGATAGCGAGTCCTAAAGCCACCCGATAGCGAGTCCTAAAGCCACCCGATAGCGAGTCCTAAAGCCACCCGTTAGCAAGTCTTACAGGTGAAGTTTATAAATTTTGGTTCTATTGAACCTTTCGGAACACCCGAAGTTCTAAACTCTTTTCTTTACTCTGTTCTTCAGGTCTGTTGAAGTTCTGCACCGTTGGGTTCTGTGGTATTGGCACACTAATTGATTTCATATTGATTGCCATGCAGGTGAGTCTCAGGTGGACCGACACAAACGCACCAACCATAGAAGTCACTTCCTGTTCCTAGCAGGGCTCCGTCGATCTGAATTGTGCTGAAATTTATCCATTCATTAATCCGCAACATGGACCAGATTAGTGGTTCTGTCTGGGTCTGTCAGAACGTTAGAACCAGAGTCTGGTTCTGGTTGTCATTAGCAGGATCAGTA
Organism: Telmatherina bonti; assembly: GCF_933228915.1. Lineage (NCBI taxonomy): Eukaryota > Metazoa > Chordata > Actinopteri > Atheriniformes > Telmatherinidae > Telmatherina > Telmatherina bonti. Next base: position 2,966,782 of record NC_136626.1, on the reverse strand, counting down.
AATAGAAGTGTCCTGATCTCCTGCAGATTGTGGGTCCAGCAGACGGATCCAGCTACATTGTGGATTATTACGGCGCCCGACTGACCCGTCTGACCATCACCAACCAGACCTACAGGAAGCCTCACCTGTCCCTCTGAGAAGTCCCCTTCTCTTCATGTCCACTGGATTCCTCTACCTGTATCCGTGTTAAAAGATGTCCTCTATGTGTCCAGGTGTCCCCTGCTCCTGCTGTTACCATGGCAACATGTTGGATTAAGCTTGAAATGTCTTAAAAGGCTGATTCCTAAAATTTTCAGTCACCGTGTTTCTGTACTGGTCACATGACTCCTGTTTCCTGTTGACTGTGATGTTGTAGGTTCGATGAAACTTTGTGTAATTTGTAAATAAAGTTTTTTTTGTCATCCTGTTATGAGTTAATGTGCTGCTATCTGATGGTGAAGGCGGCTTTTGTTCTGGCAGGTCGCAGAGTTTCCTCATGTTTGTAGACAAGAGATTAGTTATTAACGAACCAGGAGCCTGATTTCTAACCCTGTGCAGCAACGCTGCCTCCAGGCGGCGTCCGTACGGAAACCAGGAAAATCTTCCAGGTTCCCACGCCTGTTTCCTTCATAAATCAGGATCAACACTAAATTTCACCACGTGAGGAAACATTTGGCCACGCCTACATGTTGGCCATAAAAGATCAGGTGAACACCCCTGATAAATATTAATCCATCTCATTTCCATGACGGTTCTGCTGGAAAAAAAGAGGAATTTTCTGGAAAATGAAGAAATTCTAATCGATAATGTTGTAAAATATAAAAGTATTTTATCTGGTGGAGACAGGATGACTCCTCCCTGAGCGGTCACCTTATGGTGGTGGAGGGGTTTGTGTGTCCCAAAGATCCTAGCAGCTATGTTGTCTGGGGGATTTATACACCTGGTAGGGTCACCATGGCAAACAGGTGTCTAGGGGAGGGACCAGACTAAGTGCGGCACAAAGACCTCGATGATGACGACGACCATGGGCAGAAATGTCCCCTTGCCTGGACGCGGGTTACCGGGACCCCCCTCTGGAGACAGGCCTGGGGGTGGGTCACGAGAGCAAGCGTCTGGCCTTCGCCCATGGGGCCCATTCGGGCTCAGCCTGAAAGGGTTACATGGGCCCCACCTCCCGTGGGCTCACCATCTGCAGGAGGAGCCGTAGGGGTCGGGTGCAGTGTGAGCTGGGCGGCAGCAAGAGGCGGGGACCCTGGCGGTCCGATCCCCGGCTGCAGAAGCTGGCTCTAGGGACCTGGAACGTCACCTCTCTGGTGGGGAAGGAGCCTGAGCTTGTGCGCGAGGTTGAGCGGTTCCGACTAGATATAGTTGGACTCACCTCGACGCATGGCTTGGGCTCTGGAACCAGAACCCTCGAGAGGGGCTGGACCTTCTTCCACTCTGGAGTTGCTCATGGTGAGAGGCACCGAGCAGGTGTGGGTATTCTCATCAGCCCCCAGCTTGGTGCCTGCACGTTGGGGTTTACCCCGGTGGATGAAAGGGTAGTTTCCCTCCGCCTCCGGGTGGGGGGACGGGTCCTGACTGTTGTCTGTGCTTATGCACCGAACAGCAGTTCAGAGTACCCACCCTTTCTGGGGTCCTTGGAGGGAGTGCTGGAGGGTGCTCCTTCTGGGGACTCCATTGTTCTGCTGGGGGGCTTCAATGCTCACGTGGGCAATGGAGGGGAGTGATTGGGAGGCATGGTCCCCCCTCTGAACCCAAATGGTGTTTTGTTATTGGACTTCTGTGCTCGTCATGGATTGTCCATAACGAACACCATGTTCCAACATAAGAGTGTCCATATGTACACCTGGCATCAGGATTCCCTGGGCCGCAGTTCCATGATTGATTTTGTAGTCGTATCGTCGGACCTGCGGCCACATGCCTTGGACACTCGGGTGAAGAGGGGGGCGGAGCTTCAACTGATCACCACCTGGTGGTGAGTTGGCTCAGATGGTGGGGGAGGAAGCCGGTCAGATCTGGCAGGCCCAAACGTGTTGTGAGGGTCTGCTGGGAACGTCTGGCTGAGTCCCCCGTCAGAGCGAGCTTCAACTCCCACCTTCAGCAGAGCTTCAACCATGTCCCGAGTGAGGCGGGGGACATTGAGTCCCAATGGGCTGTGTTCCGTGTCTCTATTGCTGAGGCGGGCTGTCCTGGCTGACACGTCTCTGCAGCATCGCGTGGACATCGGGGGCAGTGCCGCTGGACTGGCAGACTGGGGTGGTGGTTAGGGATGCACCGATACTGGTATCGGTATCGACTCAATACCAAGCGTGTGTACTCATACTTGGTATTAACAAAAATGTACCGATACCACAACCGATAGTCAAGCTAGCGCAGATGTATTTTCATGACATGCTTCGGACATGTTTTAAAAGAAATAAATGCCTTGAATGTTAAAATGGGACATTTTTTGTTACATTAAAACCATGATCCTCACTGTTAATTCAATAAGAGCCGCACTCAATATACTAAGACAAGAGGAGAGCCACCCCCCAAAAAAGCGTTCCCATGCTATGTATCCTGCTACGTTAAAAAATCAGACATTCAGCCGCATCCGATAAGGAACACGGCACAAAAAGCTAGATCTTTGTTTCAAAACACATTTATAGGTGTATTTAGGTCAAATGTGTCAAATCAAAATAAAACTTGTTGAAATTGTTAGATCTGTAATGTTATTATATTTGTATTGGTGAGGTAACTTCAGAAAGGATGGGTCATTTATTACAGCCTCATGAAATCTTACACAGTTATAACAGCAATCATAACCATAGTCACAATAATGTTCACATAAACAGATTTGGTATTGGCAAATATGGTTATCGGCAGATATTCAAATTTTAGATATCGGTATTGGATCGGAACTCCCAAAAAAGTGGATCGGTGCGTCCCTTGTGGCGGTACCCAATTTTAAGAAGGGGGACCGGAGGGTGTGTTCCAATTACAGGGGAATCACACTCCTCAGCCTCCCTGGTAAGGTCTATTCAGGGGTCCTGGAGAGGAGGGTCCGCCAGATAGTCGAATCCTGGATTGAGGAGGAGCAGTGTGGTTTTCGTCCTGGTCGCGGAACAGTGGACCAGCTCTATACCTTCTTTGGGGTCCTGGAGGGGGCATGGAAGTTTGCCCAACCAGTCTACATGTTCTTTTTGTACCTGGAGAAGGAGTTCGACCATGTCCCCCGGGGGCCCCTGTGGGGGCTACTCCTGGAGTCTTGTTCATGAGTGAGGGAAGGATGGAGCGTGAGATGGACAGACGGATCGGTGCGGCGTCTGCAGTAATGCGGACTCTGCGCCGGTCTGTCGTGGTGAAGAAGGAGCTGAGCCAGAAGGCGAAGCTCTTGATTTACCAGTCGATCTACGTTCCTACCCTCACCTATGGTCATGAGCTGTGGGTCGTGACCGAAAGAAGGAGATCTCGTATACAGGCGGCTGAAATGAGTTTCCTCCGCAGGGTGGCCGGGCTCTCCCTTAGAGATAGGGTGAGGAGCTCGGTCATCCGGGAGGAGATCAGAGTAGAGCCGCTGCTCCTCCGCATCGAGAGGAACCAGTTGAGGTGGCTCGGGCATCTGGTCAGGATGCCTCCTGGACCTCCCTGGTGAGGTGTTCCAGGCACGTCCCTCTGGGAGGAGACCCCGGGGAAGACCCAGGACACGCTGGAGGGATTATATCTCTCGGCTGGCCTGGAAACGCCTCGGGATCCCCCCCGCAGAGTTGGCAAATGTGGCTGGGGAGAGGGAAGTCTGGGCTTCCCTGCTTAGGCTGCTGCCCCCGCGACCCGACCCCGGATAAGCGGCTGAAGATGGATGGATGAAGATGAAGAGACGGGATGGACATCAGCACCACCAGAAAGACAGAGGAGGTCAGCAGGGGACAGATGCTGTCAGCGTCTCATCAGACCACCGGACTTATCCAGAAAGGACAAATAAAGTGGTCAGACAATAAAATGTAGGGAGAGAGGACATCTTGGTCCACAGGAGGAGGAAGGGGGGGCGCTGCCCACTCCCACAGATTAGAAGCTGGCGGGAAAATGAAGGAGTCCAGAGATACGCTGGAACAAAATGCTCCAGATGATGCTGGAAGTGCTTCATTCCTTTGTTTCAGATTATAAAATGAACGGACATAAATGAGACGTCTCTGACTCCAGTTTATTTACTGGGAACATACTGGTGTTCCTGTGTGTCCCAGCTGGGTTGCAGCGCTGCAGATGTGGTCGGAGAGGGGGGGGGCAGTGGGTCCACCTTGTCCCCCCAGCAGGCGTGTCCTGGCAGAGGAGGAGGTGCAGGAGACGGAGACATGAAGACAGAAATGAGACTAAACTTGTGAATAAATGAGAATTGTCCACCTCTGATGTGTTGCATCACTTCTAGACGTTTGGCAGCAGTTTGGTTCCAACATGATGGTTGGAGGTCGGGGACAACAGCGCTGGTCGCAGCTGAACGGGACACGTTACCATTTAGTAGCATGTTATGTAGCGTCTCCACTATCTGCACACATCTGCAGCTGTACAACAGGTTTCCTCCTGGGCATGGAGGCACCTCCACCTGCCTCCATCTGCCCGATGGCCGCTACACCACGTCTGGCTGTGGAGAACATCGTTCTGTTCCTCTGCTCTGGGTTGGGAAAAGGAGCGGACCCGACCTGTCAGTCCCTTCCCTTTGGAAGGTGCCGGACTGGAGTCCAGACTCTCCATGTTCCATGTCCACCAGCAGGGACAGATAAGCCACGTTGGGGAGCATTTTATATCCAACCATCACTTCATGTTCTGTATCTGCAGGTGGAGGAAACACCTGAGCAGCCTGATGATGGGCTGTTGTCATGGCGACACGTCATTTTAATGCAATTATTCATTTCAACTTTTATTATTAATGCAGCTTCTGTACGACTTAACTGTGTGAAATGGTTTTTATAACACGTAGAACTGCTTGGTTTCAGAACAGATTTTAGTGGTTGATGTTTTACGTGCTGGAGGAACGATATTAAAAGTGCGGTTTTTTGTTTTGTTTTGTTTTTTTTGCAAATGCTGTTTATGTACGGCGTTCTGCATAAAGGTTTATATTGGATTTTGAACAAATGTCTCAAATTTCACACCATTTCTTTGCTTTTATTTCCTGCCTTTGGTGTCGCCGTTTCCCGTTTCTCCAGATGTTGTGCGTAGGGTCAGAGTTGGCGTGGCGGTTTTACCGACAAGTCCTGGTTTCATAAATCCCAGAAGTGGACTGGGACTGGCGTACACCAGCTGAAATTAAAATCAGAGTTTTTCCCACAACACCTCCTGGAGGCCGAATGAGGAACTGCAGGTTGTCACATGTTCCTTGGAAGGCTGCTGATTGGTTTAAATTGTTCACCATGTTTTGATTTGTGGCTTATTAATTATCAGCCAGTTGATGTTCTTAGGGGTTGAGGGAGGAGGGGGACCCTGTGCGCGCGCGCACACACACACACACATACACAGTGAAACACTGAAAGCATGAAATTACAGTTAATGTGGTGAAATTATGCGTATAGTGTAGTTTTAATATGTTACTCATTTATTAAGTTTCTTTTAAGTAGTACAAGACATATATTCTGCATAGTTAGAGTAGTTCAGTAAGCTTGCTTTAGTAGATTCATGCATAAAACTAAGTGTTCTGTTCAAGGCCTGTTTCAGCTTTGACTGTTGTTATCTCCAAGCTAGCAGTTGTTTTGACTAGTGCTGCCAGGCAAAGGTTGTTTGTGTCTGCTTAAAGAACTCTGTAGCACTCTGAGCAGGAGCAGAGCTCTCGAGACCTCTCGCCCGCAACATCTGTACATGCCCAATAAATTGAATAGAAAACAGTTGATTTATAGATTTATTTCTCATCTGATAAATTCCACAACAATTTGGTCTCAGAAGTGGGATCCCATGTGTTTCTGCTGGGACCGGACTGAGGGGCAGGTCGCCGGAATCCAAACAGATTCATCTTCAGACCTCATGCAGGCCTTAAGAGTGACGCGGGCCACAGTCACCGGTTTCGGGATCTCAACCCACGTGTGGGTTTATCTGGTGAAAAGTATATTTTTCCAAATTATGATCTGATTGAAAGTATTTGTGATATAATATTGTAGACTGAGTAATTCTCATTGCTAATCGAGCTGAAACAGTTTGTTTATAAAATTGTCGACTGTTTTCATAATAATGGTGGTTGCGCTCCTTTTCCCCAGGACTGACTTTGACAATAAATAAAAGATAAAACAAAAACGAAACAAAATTATAGACATAGACTCTACGAGATCAGGTTCCAAAACGAAGTCCTGTGAGTAGAAATGACTGACTATTCTGACATAGCAGAAATATAAGACCAGGTGACGATGGGGACTATAGGGAGAAAGGAGGAGCAACCTAAACCAGACTCTATCATGGTGTTTTTAAAGTAGAAATATGATGAAGCCATAGGTAAATTTTCAATGCTCTGGTGTGAAGAATTTGGGTTTCCAGAAGGAAGCTTTATGAGCATGTATCAGATGGAAATGTTGGAACAGAAAAAGAAACTAACGTGCAGGCTGGTTCACTCTCCATAAGAGGAATTAAAAATAGAGGCCCGCTATGTTCTGGAGAGTTGTGTGGAAATATTGTCGGAGGTTTTTGTTATTTTTGGTGACTCTTTTCCTGAGTGAATTAAAACCGTGTGATTGGCTGTCTTGGTTGACATCATGGGGCCATAGCAGCCATTCACACAGAAATCAGCGTGTGTGAGTTCCTGATTCCTGAGAAGACTGAGTGGTTCGAGCTGAATGATTATACACACCTACATAAATTTCTGGCATTGGAGCCACATGACCAGGCCAAGAAATTAGACCCAAAGACCCAAAATTTTCTCACTATTTCTGCTTAGCTTCATACTACACACATGAACATGCATACAAAGTTCTGCAGTCCTGCAGACTTTTGCAACTGAACAAGGTCCCAGTATTTTCTCTGCTCTGCTGCTGTGAAGCGAAACATCAGTTCTTACAGACAAAACAACTTCTGGCACGCTCTACATCTCTAGCTGTGCCTTATTTAACATTTATCTTGCATTTTAGACACATGGATATGATATAAACTAGGGGTGGGAAAATCGAATCGAAAAATCGAAAATCGGGATTTTTTGTTTCACAATTTTAAAATCGATTTTTTTTTGTTAAAAATTCGATTTTTTTCTTTCAATGAAATAAAATGAAAATCTACTATAGATTTTTGTCATTTTTATTGTTTTTATTGATCTTTTTGCTTGTATTCTTGGGCAATATAGTAGCAGAATGATGGTCTAGCTACTGTGTTGTTTCTCCTAACTGAAAAAAAAAATTACAAGCAAAAAAAGGTTTTATAGATTTTTTTTGGTTTTTAAATCACGAAAATCAGCAATATCAAAGAATTTTGAGAACCGCAATTTAAATCGAATCGGCACCCAAAAAAATCGGAATCGAATCGAATCGGGATAAAAGCATACGGTCACTTAGACTTAGACTTAGACAGACTTTATTCATCCACAAGGGAAATTCTGTTGTCACAGTAGCTCAGAACAGCAATAGAGGAAGAAATAGAACAGCAATAGTAGGTAAGAAAAAAAAAGTAAATAATAATAATAAAATAGAATAGGTACTATCCATAAAGCAATCTGGAATATGTACACTTTTACAAAGATAAAAGATAAATAAAACTATCTAAAGTAAAATTGGCAATATAGAATATGGAAATTTAGAAATTTACAATATATACAACATGTGACTAAATGCAGTGCCAGTTTACACAGGGGCTTTGAAATGAATGTTAGTTATCTGTCACAAAGTGGGGAGTTATTGTACATCTGTATAGACAATGGTAAGAATGCGTTCTTGTAGCGCTCACTGTGACAGCGCAGCTGTAAAAGTCTGTTGGAGAAGGAGCTCCTTTGCCCCTCTACAGTCCGGTGGAGTGGATGAGCAGGATTGTCCATAATAGAGAGCAGTTTGTCCAGAGTCCCCCTGTCCCTCACTGTCACAAATGTCTCCAGTTGACAGCCAACCACCTGTCCAGCTTTGCGGATCAGTTTGTCAATCCGAGAGATGTCCCTTTTGGATGTACTGCTGCCCCAGCAGGCCACAGCGAAGTACAGGGCGCTGGAGACCACAGACTGGTAAAAGATCTCCAGCAGTTTACTGCACACATTGAAAGACCTGAGCTTCCTCAGGAAGTACAGTCTGCTCATGCCCTTCTTGTAAACAGCATTACAGTTGTCCCTCCAGTCTAGTCTGCTGTTCACATGGACTCCGAGATATTTGTAGCAGTCCACTATCTCCACCTCTGAGCCCTGGATGGTGATGGGCTCCACTGGTGTCCTCTTTCTCCTGAAGTCGATGACCAGCTCCTTTGTCTTGTCCACATTCAGGAGCAGATGGTTAGCCTGGGACCACTTCACAAAGTCTGCAATCAGTGTCCTGTACTCCATCTCCTGTCCATCCCCGATACACCCCACCACCGCAGAGTCATCAGAGAACTTCTGCAGGTGGCAGGACCCGGAGCTGTACTGGAAATCAGAGGTGTACAGAGTGAACAGGAAAGGAGACAGGACAGTGCCCTGCGGAGCTCCTACATTACTGACCACAGTATCAGACAGGGTGTTCCCCAGCCGCACATACTGAGGCCTGCCAGACAGGTAGTCAGCAATCCAGGAGACAGTGGAGGAGCTGACACCCATCCCGAGCAGCTTGTCACTCATCAAAACAGGCTGAATAGTGTTAAAGGCACTCGAGAAATCAAAAAACATGATTCTCGCCGAGCCTTTAACACTATCCAGGTGTGAGTGAGCACGCTGCAGAAGATAGATGACAGCATCATCCACACTAAGTTGAGCCTGATATGCAAACTGTAAAGGGTCCAGGGCAGATGACACGAGGGGTCTCAGCTGGGCCAGGACGAGTCTCTCAAACACCTTCATCACGTGAGATGTCAGTGCAACCGGTCTGAAGTCATTGAGGCCAGATGGGACGGGCCTCTTTGGTACCGGTACTATACAGGAGGTCTTCCATAGCACCGGTATCTTCTCCAGCTTCAGACTCAGGTTGAAGATGAGGTGCAGGACTCCAGTCAGCTGAGCAGCACAAGTCTTCAGGACCCATGGGTTGACTTTGTCCGGTCCAGGAGACTTGTTCTGACGAACCTTTTCCAGCTGCTTCCTCACCTGGCCGGCTGTCAATGTCAGAGGGGACGTTTCCTCTGTGGGGGTGGGGGCAGGTAGGGGGGCAGGGGTGTTGAGCTGCAACAGGGGGGCAGGTAGGGGGGCAGGGGTGTTGAGCTGGGACAAGGGGGCTGAAGGTGAGGGTTGTTGATTGTCCGTCTGAGTGCTCTGTGGGGAGGTGTGTGTAGACGGTCCAGGAAGTGTGAGTACAGGAGGGGAGGAGGAGGGGGCAACAGGAGGTGAGAGGCTAAATCTGTTGAAATGCAGATTGAGTCGTTCAGCCATGTCCTCTCCACCATCCTGTTGTTTGGCTTTGGTGTTGAAGCCAGTGATGGACTTTACACCCCTCCAAACCTCTCTGGTGTTGTTCTGTTGGAGCTTGGCCTCCAGCTTCCTCCCATAAGCGCTCCTACACTCCCTTAGTCTGACCTTGATCTGTCCCTGTATCTCTTTCAACTTGTCCTTATCACCAGACGCAAAAGCCCTCTTCTTCTGATTAAGAAGACCCTTCAGCTGACTGGTGATCCAGGGCTTGTTGTTCGGATAACAGCTGACAGTCTGAGTGGGCACAGCTACATCCTCACAGAAGTTGATGTAGTCCGTGATGCAGTCCGTTAAACTGTTGATGTCCTCCCCATGGTCCTGACAGAGCACATCCCAGTCTGTAGTGCCAAAGCAGTCCTGCAGCGCCTCAGTGGCCCCCTGGCTCCACTTCCTCACAGTTCTAGTGGAAACAGGAAGCCTCTTCACAACAGGGACATACTCCGGTGACATCCAGATAAGGTTATGATCCGATAGGCCGAGGGGGGGCAGGGCAGTGGAGCTGTATGCATCCTTGGAATTAGCATACAGCAGGTCCAAAGTTTTATTGTCCCGTGTGGCACAGTTCACAAACTGATTAAAGGTGGGCAGGACAGAGTCAAGAGAAACATGATTAAAATCCCCAGAAATAAGGACGAGGGCCTCCGGATGTTTAGCCTGTAGTCCTGCTACAGTGGAGTGTAAAGTGTCACACGCAGCAGCCTCGTCCGCTGAGGGCGGAATGTAGACTCCAATGAACTGCACAGACGTGAATTCCCTTGGTAAATAATAAGGACGTAATCCCACAGCCAAAAGCTCAATGTCCGGTGAGCAGACACGCTCCTTCACAGTAATATGTCCAGGATTGCACCACCGCTCGTTCACAAGAATAGCAATTCCACCGCCTTTCTTCTTACCGCTCAGGTGCTTGTCTCTGTCCGCACGTAGAGTTTTGAAGCCGGGTACAGACGCGCTGTGATCAGGGAAGTCCGCATGGAGCCATGTCTCCGTGAAGCACATGATACTACTCACAGCATACTCCTTCTGAGTCCGGACAAGCGCATGAAGTTCGTCCATCTTATTCCCCAAAGACCTCACGTTCCCCATAAGCACAGCTGGAACTGCAGGCTTGAACTTCCTCCTCCGCTCCTTCACTTTCGCTCCAGCACGGACTCCTCGGCGCTTCTTCCTCTGCAGTTGCTTGGGGATGACTGGCTTAGCTCCACTCAGGAATGGGACCCTGGCCAGAGAAAGAAGCTGTTCTCTGGAATACACAAAGGGCCGGCAGTGCTGCTGGGCCAGACAGCCAAACACAAAAAGCCCAGAGAAAAACCAAAAAAGCAGTTTAAACAAACAAAAACGCCCGAAAAACATGTTTCATTTTTCATAAGGCAGGTAAAGTGAGGAAAAAAGAGAGGAAAAAAAGACAAAAAGTCGACTCTAAAAGGTGTGAAAAGGTGTGAAACCCAGGAGCTACTGTGACCTGCTGCCTCTCTCTCAGGCGCCAGGCTGAAAAAAAAAAAAAAAAAAAAAAAAAAGCCCTAATATAAACCATCCATAATTTGCCATTCGTGCAAGTGTTGAAAGGCCGACCAGGAGATTGTGTCAGCAGCTTCCTCTCCGACCTTCTGACCCTAGAAAAGTTACTCTGAAATCATATTTTCACTGCAGATTCACAAATGTTTTAGATGATTATCACAAGCTTTAACACTATATGGATTTTGTTTGTAACGCAGTAGTTGATTAGTTTTATTATAACCCTTTTCAGTAACTTTTATAACTTTAGAACTTAATGTTTGTAGATTGTGGAGCAGTGGTGAGAGCGGGACCCCCTCCCTCTCCAGGCCCTGTATGCAGCTGTGGGGGGAGGCGAGAGGAATCTCCCCTCGTAGTTGACCTTGCAGAGTGGAGAGGATAACAGAGATGTTTTGTGCTGTTTGTAATACAATAGTTCAATTAACTGCAGTAAACTTTTATAAACCTTTGGTTTTTAGTAGTAATTCTTGTGATATTATATTTACCATATAAAGGATTATAGAGCAGTATTATAGACGGTGTGTTTAAGGAGTTAGTAGGAGAGAATTCACCCCTATCCACCCCTCCTCTCTGCAGCGCTCTTACTTTAAGATAAGAAGCTGCATCCAGACTTGACATGTTTTATGAAGTTTCAAATGCCTAACACCATAACAGGGACTCTCTCAGCCTGAAAACTGATTCTCATTGTTCTGAAAAAAAAACCAGAATATTTTTCATACCGTCGGACACCTGGCAGGAATGCTCCTTCTAACTTCCCAGCTTTGGCCTGAAGAGGGCGAGGAAGGAAGACGCTTATCTTATCGCCGGAACTTGGTCGCTGGGCAACTCTGCATCACCCGGTCCAGAAGACGTCTTAGCTCATTAAATATAAAGTTTCTTTGTGTGACTCTCTCTTCCTCTCTCCCGCTCTCTCGCTCTATCTGAAAAATGTATCGCCCCTTGAAGGTGGAGTTTTCTGTGTGAAATCAAATCATATTACAGTATCCCACATGACCGGGAAATTTATGTTCCTAGAAGGTGGAGTTTAGATTTTAGTATGAGAACTTTAGACAAAGAACCAAAAGACGGCTTTGCAGCACCATTTAGTTAGGCTAATAGTTGGGACCTTTTTATAGGGGATCAGTGTGAGAGACTATCCCTGGGGGGTCAGGGTGAGAGTCTGCAGGGTGAGAGTCTTCCTTACAAGTAAGAGATAGGCTCCGGCAATATTCTCTGAAGGGGTTTTATTAAAATAACTCTAGTAAGAAATTAGCTTCAGTCACAGTTTCTCACTAGGGCCTAGTAATATCATATACAATAACTGGTGGGAAACTAAAGTCAGCAACAGTTTCTTATTGGATATTAAAATGAATTCAAAGAACTAGTCCTAGGGATAGTTCTAGAGAGTTCAAACCGCATAACCAGAATCTCACTGGTTATAAAAAATATGAAATGGGAACGGTATAACCAGACTCTCACTGGTTAAAAAAAGAATTAAATGACAACCACACGACCAGAATCTCACTGGTTATAAAAAACATTAAAGGAGAAACCCCTCGACTGGAGTCTCACCGGTCAAAGAGAAAATCAGAGAGGAACTCGAGAGGGAATTGTTTTGCAGTTACATTTCCTTCAAGGGTTCAACACAAGTCATTCACAAATATTCTACAATTCAGTAATCGTTTTGAGAAAAGTAACTAATCTTAGTTCCTGCTCTGCAGCAGGTTAGGTAAAAAGCATAGGGAAACAACCCAGTAAGACTGAACCAGAGCACGGTGAGTCATGGTACATTCTTGGTCCAAATCCTTGAACATATTGTTATTTCTAATGTATTTCTAACTATATTAAATTAGACAACAACAACATGATAAATTAAAACCCACAACAACATTAACCTACCAGCAGTGGATGCCTCTCAGGTTCAATATTATGGCCAATCAGGGTAGAATATTAGGAAAGGTTTGAATCCTCCACGTTTTTATTGGCTGACAGCCCGGTGTTTTAGTCGTGATCTGAACTCTGTTGTTGTTAAGTACACGTCTGACGCTTTTATTTGGCGAGGGGAAACAACAGGTTAACAAACCAACTATCAAAACCCTGTAAGTCTTCAAAATAACATAAACATGAGGCCGATCATTTGGGACAGTATTGATGCTTCCAAGGTTAAGCTAGTTATGCTAAATCGTTAGCTGTGGCCTGTTCTGTTACACTCATTTGCATTATATCCAGTGGAGGAGTGTGTGTGAAACTGGAAAACGTTCTCAATTCTCCAAAAACACTGAAGAAGAGGTGTTGCTGTGCATGTGAGTGTGGGTATGTACGTGTGGACATGTGCACTTGTGTGTGTGTGTGTGTGTGTGTGTGTGTGAGTCTTGTTGTAGTGGATGAAATCATCTTTAACATTAGTGTTGGATGTTTTATTCCGTATTTGACTGTCAATCGACACACAGTCCTACATCCAGCCTCTCTACTCCCTGCTCCTGTCGATGACACGCACCATGACTGTGTGGCTGGACTGGCCATCCTCTGCACCCCCAGACCTGACCTCTCTGACCGACCTCTAGTTGACCCTGACATGATGGCTCCGTTCTCAGAACCCAGACCCAGGTGTGGGTTTTGGAGCACTGTGGAAATACCATGGTTTCCTGACATCTGATGGTGACCCAGTTCGTCACCGTCGCCTTATTGACTCCCTTCTTTCTGCCATTTTGCTCCCCTGACAGGTTGCTGTATGCACATGTGCACTAACTCTTCTGACCCTGTCTCTACAGGTGACTCTCCTGCAGATGAAGGCTGCATCTCTGACCCACCCTCCTTTTGCAGCCTCTCACTTCCTCTTTTCTCTCACGGCCCACAGATGGAGAGATTTCCTCCTTGGTCTCTCTCAGGCCTTTTCAGGCCTCTAGGACCAAAGCACTTCCTCTCGTGCTGTTGTCCATGCGCATGCATAAAAGGGGAGGACCAAATTGGTCCCCCCGTAGATTCTTTTTGCAGGTCCACCCGAATGGGCATGGGCCCCTCCGAGGCTCCCCCTCCAGACACGACCCTGTGTGATAGTAATGTTTTAACATGCTGTGCTGATCTCATGTGAACCTTTTCAGGAATTTGCTCTCAGGTTGCTCCAGACCTTCCTGAACCAGCGTCTAAGCAGCTCCGTTTACTTCAGCCTGGAGACTTTGTCCTGATGAGAAGCTTCAAACGTCAATGGGACCACCCATTTCAGATTCTTCTGGCGACCCAGACAGATGACCGTGCTACTTGGCTGCCCGTAGTATCCAACTACCATGTCATTGCTGCAGGGAGGTTCCTGCACCGACCGTGGCTCCCCAGCTTGCTGCTGATCCTGACGCAGCAGAATAACGCACCACCCGACAGAGGGCAGAATAATCCCTGTGGTAGCGTGGGTAGTGAGACAGTCTACTCTCACACCTGAAGACCAGCTGCCGTTCTCAAGCAATCTCAGTGTGGAGTGACATTAGCGTCCACCTGCAACAGTAGCGTGCCAAGCTCCAACGCAAGTTCCGCCCACACGGCATCATAGAGAGAGATCGACCCTGGCATCCATTTAGGGTTCATGTCTGATCATTAACGAGCTCAATGTGTTGTTTGGTTATTTTAGCTATCATCATTGTGTTTCCTATTGTCTTCTTTTATTAATCTGCTTCACCCCCTGTTAACCGCTCGGCCACTCACTACAGTTCCTTCTCTGCCCCGCAGTCGCTGAGTGCCCAGAAGGGTTCTAACAGGTAGATGCACCCTCTTCTATTCCCCAGCTAGCGCTCTAAGGAGCCCCTGTGCGGCCTACTCTGTCATTAAAAAATCTGCGCCATGTGTGTGCTCTGGTTTTTTGGATCACATGGTGATTAGTGGACTGGTTGCTTTTGGTGTTTGTCTGATTCATCTCTACTTGAGGAAATGTTTATGGATGTACAGGGACCTACGTGACTAATGGAAATTCCCGCACATGCAAGAACAAGGCCTCACCAAAGCCAATCTCGTGCTCATGTTCACTCACCCTTGCCAGGACCCTTTCATTCATTTTTCTGTGTGCTGTAGTGTTTTAACTGCGTCTCATACCTTAACGGATTCCTTTACCACTTCCCCCGTTAGCATCCTTGTTCCAGAACCCGATTCTCAGTTAGACGAGGTAATACTTGTGCGTAATGGTGAACCGGACGTAGGTGATTATTTTGGAATGATGACTGGCATATCCACAATAGCAATAACTGGTTGTTGTTAGCAGAACAGGTGGGTGTGTCTACTGGGATTGCCTGTGTGGTGTGCCTGGGGCCCAGACCTGTACTGCGTGTTGTCACCCCTCCACCTGAGTTTGGGTCGGCCTGTATGATTGCTTTACTCTTTTCCACGAACCCTAACCCTCTCAAAGATGCATTTCCCGGGATGTTCCTTTCCAGTGACCTCCTGCACTCAGTCCCCTCACCTGTTTAACTCTGGTGTAGCATGATAGAGCTTCACCGTGCTTGGTGTGACAGTGTTTATGCTCTTAATTTTCTGTGGACTGCGCCAGCCTTCGGTAGTGGTGGTACGGTGGTCTGGTTCTTAGGGGTGTGCTGCCATCAAAGTGGACTGGTATGTGTGCCCCGTCACCCTTCTCTTTCCTACAGCTGTCTTCCTGAGTTTCCCTTCTGCCTCCTTATCCGGTCACTCGGACCAGGCACTGTGTTCATCCTGATGACTCAGCTGCTTCCGCCTACGTCAACGTTATTGGGGTTCCATTGCAGTACTTGCTGCCCTCCTTGTTTAGTGTGTGCTGTTGCGTTCCGTGTATCAGAGCCTTTTTGGTTAGGCTGACTGGCACTGCTTTAGGATATTGCGTTCCTCAGCTTGTTTCTGACCCTCTTCCTGCTTCAGATCTCCTTCTCTCTGATCCTTTTCCCTTCTTTTTTGATAGTGATGGGTTTTCTACTGACGTGAGAGTGTTTTCCTTTCAGGATGTTTTATGTCCAATGTTCTTCAACCCTGCCAAGAGTGACCATTCTGATGTTTAGATATTCCTGTATCTCTTTAAACAGTTAGTTTTTTTTCTGGGTTTGTTTTTTTGTTTTATTGTATCCTTGAATTGTGCTTCTCTTGTGTTGATCCTGGAAGGATCAAAGGGGGGGAATGTTGTGGAAATTATGCATATAGTGTAGTTTTAGTATGTTACTCCTTTATTAAGCTTCTTTTATGTAGTACAAAATATATATTCTGCATAGTTTAGAGTAGTTCAGAAAGCTTGGTTTAGTAGGTTTATGCATAAAACTGAATGTTCTGATCAAGGCCTGGTTTAGCTTTAACTGTTGTTATCTTGAAGCTGGCAGTTGTTTTGACTAGTGCTGCCAGGCAAAGGTTGTTTGCGTATGTTTAAAGATTGCTGTAACACCCTGAGCAGGGGCAGAGCTCTCAAGACCTCTCACAACAACTGTGCATTGTCAATAAATTGGACTGAACACAGTTAATTTCTAGATTTATCTTTCATCAGATAAATTCCACGACAGTTATGTCAGTTGGAACAAAGTACAGGAAGGTTTGATAAGGTGGAAATGCCACACAAACCTCCATCATGGGTGTGTGTTTCTGCGTCAACCTTAATGATGGTTTTGTTCAGTTTGATTGGACTAGTACCAGTACCAGTACCAGGATAGTAAGAACTAAAGAACTCCCTCTGCTCTGTTCTGCTCTGCTCGTCCTCTCTGTAATCCTGCCAGTGTTTGTATTCATTACAACTTTAGGCGTCCGTTGTCTCCAGATAAGTTGGCTCAATATTCACAGCATGAGTGTATGTGTGTGTGTATCTAGGGGTGTAGCTTTTGTTTTCTATCCACTTTTTCTCCTGCCAGAAATTACATGCTGATTATCTTAGAAACCTCAGAGGGAAACGTCTATGCGGTCTTGTGGTTTTCAGCAAAACATGTTGCAAGATATTGAAACGACCTCAAAAAAACATCTGAAATGTCGCATTAAACACATTTCCATCAGCTGTGACGTGGAGACGAGAAGTCTGGCTCTTTTCACAGATTCACAGATTTACTGCTTCACAATTGACTTCCTTCAAAATGCCTACATTTATGGGTTAATGCTGTGCGTTAGTTAACAAATCTTTCATTCAGTATTTTAATTCCATATTTCTTTTCTTTTTATGACAGCATATACCATGTTTACAGATGGTCAGACAACCAGGTAGCCAGATAAGCAGGTAGCCAGACAACTTGGTAGCCAGATAATCAGGTAGCCAGACAACCACGTAGCCAGATAAGCAAGTCGCCATATAAGCAAGTAGCCAGATAAGCACGTAGCCTGACAACCAGGTAGCCAGAAAACTAGGTAGCCAGATAAGCAGGTAGCCAGCCAACTTGGTAGCCAGATAAGCATGTAGCCTGACAACCAGGTACCCAGATAATCAGGTAGCCAGAAAACTAGGTAGCCAGACAACTAGGTAGCCAGATAATCAGATAGCCAGACAAAAAGGAAGCCAGCTTGCCAGATAATAAGGTAGCCAGACATCCAGGTAACCAGATAATCAGGTAGCCAGATAAGCAGGTAGCTAGACAAGTAGGTAGCCAGATAATTAGGTAGGCAGGCAACCAGGTAGCCAAATAAGCAGGTAGCCAGATAATTAGGTAGCCAGACAACTAGGTGGCCAGACAACCGGGTAGCCAGATAATCAGATAGCCAGACAAGCAGCTAACCATGTAATCAGGTAGCCAAGTAGTCAGACAACCAGGTAGTCAAATAAGCAGGTAGCCAGATAAGCAGGTAGCCAGACAACTAGGTAGCCGAGCACATAGCCAGACAATCAGGTTGCCAGATAAGCAGGTAGCCAGACAACTAGGTAGCCGAGCACATAGCCAGACAATCAGGTTGCCAGATAAGCAAGTAGCCAGACAAATAGGTAGCCAGATAATTAGGTAGGTAGAGAACTTTCCGTCCTTCTGACTGTTCTGACAGTTTAATTCTGACTTATTGCATAATGACTCATCATTGATCAAACACACTTGCTGCATGTCGACTCTCATTGGCTAAGCCCAGCAGTGGGTGTGGTATCGATTGCAAACACCAGCAGCAATTCAATGACCTTATACTGAGCCTGAACCGCATCACAATTCACTGTGAAGGCACACACACATAGAAACACACTTTTTATTCATGCTAATTGGTGTGTTGCCTTTATCCTGTTCTCTAATTGGTGTTTCATTATGGCTGCAAGGAAAATCATGGAGTGTCCATGGACCTTCATAAGGTGGTGTTGCCGTGGTTACCATGGGCTACTGTGAAGGGATGGAAGTGGTTAACAAAAACAAGTTTGGAATTAAGAAAGTGAAGTGAGACACAACAAGTGCCATTTACTGCAACTAACAGCAACATTTGCTGTAACATTCACTTTATTTTTATTTTTATTTGTTTATTTTTTGTCTTATCCAGCATTTGAGCAGCAGACTGATATTCTGGACGCTGTGTTATGCTGAGCAAATCACTTTCCCAAGGGGAGCTTTTATAGATATAATGATCTCCTGATATTTCTGGATTCTTATTTTATTTTTTTATTTGTTCTGGATAATTGTTCGTATTACAGAGTTTATGCTGCTGGACCAGACCGGAAAGGATAGAAGAGGGACAGAAAGAGAACAGGAAAGAAAACAGAAAAAACAAGAGAAAGAGATAAATGCATACGCGTATACACATATACATAATCCACTTACAAACATATGTACATACACACACACACACACACACGTATATATATGTATATATATATATATATATATATATATATATATATATATATATATATATATATATATAAAACCCTCCTCCAGCCATATATATATATATATATATATATATATATATATATATATATATATATATATATATATATATATATATATATATATATATATATATATACACACACACACACCCACATAGGCCAACTCTAGATTCATGGTCCCTGCGGAGAAGAAAACCATTTACTATCAGGAGGACCAGAAACTAGCCAGTTAAATCAGGAAGACAGAAAGAGAGCTACCTGCTGTTAATGAATAAACTTGCTGGATGACTCAGTAACTGTGACACATGCAGAACATTCAGAGTGGAACGTGTTTAGAGAAGAGTGATCATGCCAACGTGACTGCGCCCACCCATAGGCAAGAGGCAGGGCAGGAGAACGCGCTGGGCAACGGTCACTCCCAAGCACAGACCCCTACCCTTCCACTCCAGAGTCAGCCATGCCTCCACTAGGAGGTAGCGAAGGAGGTCCCCAGCCAGGGACCCCTGCAGTCAGGGGTAACAGAACCCAAGGGCCGGCCCTGCTGGGCACCGGCTGCCCAGGGCAGACAGAGCCCCCCCCCCCCCCCCCCCCCCCCCCCCCCGCCCCCACAGGCAGAAGGTGCAGCCCACACTGACCCAGCATACCCCAGGGACAGTGACAACCCTCCTCCAGCCAGGAGGAAAAATGACATTTTCTTAATGCTATCATTTTGCTTTAGTAACGAACACATCAAGCCCACCGCCGAAATGCAACATTAGTAACAGACACACACAGCCCACTGCCAAAATGCAACATTAGCAACAGACACACACAGCCTACCAGCAAAATGCAGCATTAATAACGTACATGCCAAGCCCATCGCGAAATGTGACATTAATAACTTACACACCCAGCCCACCACCAAAACGCGACATTAGTGACTTTCACACCAAGCCTACCGCTAAAATGCAACACTAATAACGTACACCACAAGCCTACCGCCAAAATGCGACCGTGGCAACTTGCCCAGCCCACTGCCAAAATGCGATATTAATAATGTACATGCCAGGCCCACCGCCCAAATGCGAGATTAGTGACTTACACGCTCAGCCCACCGCCAAAATGCAATATTAGTAATTTATACGCCCAGCCAACTGTTAAAATTTAAAATTATTAATGTACACGCCAGGCCACCAGGCAAAATACAACATTTGTAACTTACAAACTTAGCCCAGCGGCACAATTTGACATAGGTGACTTACATGCCAAGCCCACCGCCAAAATGCAATATTTGTAACTTACACACCCAGCCAGCTGTTAAAATTTAAAATTATTAATGTACATGCGGCTAAACATGTCATCGCTGATTAAATTTGTCAAGGGACCAGAGAAAACTACGGAGTCCGACATGCTCTTGGCAAAGTTACACACCGAAGCAACATTAATTTTAGTGACCTCCGATTGGCGTAACCGGGTGTCGTTACCGCCGACGTGAATTACAATCTTACGGTATTTACGTTTAGCCTTAGCCAGCAGTTTCAAATACGATTCGACGTGGCCCGCTCTGGCCCCAGGAATGCATTTGACTATGGTCCCCGGTGTCTCTAGTGCCACGTTTCTGACTATGGAACTACCTATAATCAGGGTTTCTGCCTCAGCGGGTGTGTCGCCGAGCGGGGAAAATCTGTTAGAAACGTGAACAGGTCGGTGGTGGCCAGTGGGTTTTGGTTTGGGGCTACGCTTCCGCCTGACCGTCGTCCAGCCCGCCTCGGCTCCCGGCTGCGCGGGAACTGCTGAGGGACCGCTAGGTGGGCTAGCAGCCCGGGCTGGTAGCTCCGCACTGGCTAATGGGGGCTTGCTAACTAACTGCTTCCCTAACTGAGTGCGGAGCTGGGCTTCTAACTCACAGAGCCTCGCCTCCAAAGCTGCCAAGCTGCTACACTTAATACACCTACCGTTATCACTAAAGGAGGCGGAGGAGTAGCTAAACATCAGACACACCGAGCAAGAAAAGGCAGGGGACCGGGGTGTGGGAAGAGAGCTAGCAGCCATGCTAAAACCGAGTGCTTGAGCTGTTTAAGTCAGTAAACAGAAAGCCAAAGATCCCAAAAATAAATGCAATATATAGAACAGTGGTTTGGGAAGATATTGTGCGCTAAAGTGAGTGGTTGGTTAACAATAAATTGAAGTTAGAAAGAAGTTAAAGGAGCCAACGGCTCGCAGCAATCCGCAGTGACACATGCTAGGGAAACAGGAAATTACACAATACGTTACCTCAATGTCAGCACGTTAATGCGACATTAATAACGTACACGCCCAGCCCACCGCTAAAATGCGACATCTGTTCCATTCTAGATTGCGCCAGCTGATGGCAGTAAATTGTAGTAGCTCTGACTTGCTATCTTGATTTTTTTTTTTAAAGGAACACTCTTATCGTATAGATATAAACTCAAATTAGGTCTTTTTTTTCTGAGGATTTCTGTCATGTTTTTCCTTCCTGATCGACTGGCACTCACCAGTGGAAACTCTGTCCACCTGTGGCTTCCTAATTACCTCTGCTGTTTTTCATCAGTTTCATTCAGTTTTCATGTCTCACAACCTAAATAAACTCCCTCCAATCTCTTCTCCTCTGCCAGATTATCAGCAGACTCATGTCTAGTTGTGTTCCAGCAGTCTAAGGATTGTCTCCAGTTGCCAACCTACTGCTTTACGTCCTAGGATTACCCACCTTGCCTTGCCCACGACGGACACCTCTACTTTCTTGGATCTTCTGGTCACAGACCCTTGCTTTGTCTTTGGATCTCTGAGCCTTGTCTTTGCCCTGGATGAGTATTTGCCATTCCGTTTACCTCCTGCCATCCATCTGGAGCCTGGTTTCTAATAGCTGCCCAGTCACCTGGATTGATCCTCTGCTCGTTCTCATCTTGCGTTCCTCATTCACCAATAAACTGGTTATTTGTTTACAGCTCCTTGTGTGTGACTGAATTTCCGGAACCTCACAGTAATTCATTAGATTTCATGCAGGTTCAGAGGATGTGCTGCAAGGGAGATTTTTCTACATATTTTTGGCTCTTTCAAGACTTGTTATAAGTCTCCATGGCAACGAAAGACTTGTTTACAATCGGGATCAACTGATTAATCTCTCCCAAATCAGGATTATCAGCGAAACAACACATCAAATCCTGATGGAGTTGAAAAGAAAGAGAAGAGGATGCAGAGCGGGAGTCAGACAGAGGAGAAAGCGATGGATATTTAAACCATTTCTACCAACTGTCGTCATGGGTAATGTGAGATCGCTAGCTAACAAAACGGACGAGCTGGAGATGCTAACAAGGTCTCAGAAAGAATACAGAGAGTGCAGTATTATGTGCTTCACCGAGACATGGCTGCATGAACACATCCCTGACTGTAATGTTTCTGTACCGGGCTTTAAAACGGTCCGTGCAGACCGCAGTAGACAACACAGCGGAAAGCTAAAGGGTGGTGGAATTGCAGTGCTGGTTAACCAGCGTTGGTGTCATCCTGGACATGTTACTGTCAAGGAGAAGATATGCACAAGGGACATGGAACTGTTAGCTGTGAGCTTCCATCCATATTATTTACCCAGAGAGTTTACCTGTGTTATTCTGGTAGCGGTTTATATAATACCTGGTACAACACCAGACACAGCCTGTGACGTCATCAGCTCCGTCGTTGCTCGGCTACAAACACAGCATCCAAACTCATTCATGGCGATCTCCGGAGACTTCAACAACGTCTCCCTCTCTGCAACTCTACCAACATTCCAGCAGTTTGTCAGCTGCTCCACCAGAGAAAATAAGATGTTGGACTTATTTTATGCAAATATGAATAATGGATCCAGTTGTTCTGCCCTGCCTCCTTTAGGAAGATCTGACCATAATCTGGTTCTTCTCACCTCCACCTACAAGCCCATCGTTCAGCAGCAACCAGTCATCACAAAGACTATCAATATCTGGTCTGCTGAAGCTGAAGATGCTCTTAGAGGAGGCTTTGAGGCTACAGACTGGAACGTCCTCTGTGAACCTCATGGAGACGACATCAACGCCATGACTGAGTGTGTGACAGATTACATAAACTTCTGTGTGGACAGCATCGTCCCAACAAGAACAGTGAGGTGCTTCCCCAATAACAAACCCTGGATCACCAGTGACCTGAAAAAGCTGCTGAACATCAAAAAGAAAGCCTTCAGGGATGGAGACAGGGAGTTATTGAGGGCAACACAAAAACAACTTAAAACACAAACTAAGAAGTGCAAGGAGGACTACAGGAAGAAGTTAGAAAGTCAGCTCCAGCAGAATAACCTGAGGGATGTGTGGTCTGGAATGAAGAAGATCACCGGCTTCAAGTTAAAGGGGGACCAGCCTGATGGAGGTCTGGACAGAGCTAATGAGCTGAACATATTCTTCAACAGGTTCAGTTCACCCCCTACCTCCAGCCCAACAGACCACACACCCTCCATAAGCCCACTGCTTTCCTGTCACGCCTCCAATCTGTCACCCTGCAGCTCAGTCATGGACCAGAACACAGCTTCATCTCCCTCCACATCAGGACATCCTGAGACCTCCACCTTGTTTGTCTCCTGCAATCAGGTTAAGAAGCAACTTGAGAAACTGAACCAGAACAAGGCTGCAGGTCCAGATGGTGTCAGTCCCAGAGTTCTCAAGACCTGCTCAGAACAACTATGTCCGATTCTCCAGCACCTTTTCAACACCAGTCTGAGACAAAATAGAGTCCCAGTGCTGTGGAAAACCTCCTGCCTTGTTCCAGTGCCTAAAAAACACAACCAAGTGACTACAGACCAGTTGCCCTGACATCTCACATCATGAAAGTCCTGGAGAGACTCTTACTGGCTCACCTCAACAAGCAAGTAAACACCTTTCAGGACCCATTCCAGTTTGCATATCGTAATGGACTTGGGGTTGAAGATGCCATCATATACCTGCTCCAGAGAGCACACTCTCATCTGGACCATTCAGGCAGCACTCTGAGGGTCATGTTCTTTCATTTCTCAGTGCTTTTAATACCATTCAGCCTGCTTTGTTATGTAAGAAGCTCCATAAATTCCAGGTGGATACCTCCACAACCACCTGGATCTATGACTACCTCACAAACAGACCCCAGTTTGTGAGACTGAAAGGTTGTGTGTCTGAGATGGAGGTCAGCAGCACTGGTGCACCACAAGGAACTGTACTCTGGCCATTCCTCTTCACTCTGTACACCTCAGACTTCCAGTACAACTCTGAGTCCTGTCATCTGCAGAAATACTCTGATGACTCTGCAGTTGTGGGGTGTATCAGGGATGGACAAGAAGCAGAGTACAGAGAACTGGTCAGTCAGTTTGTTAAATGGTGCGGTGACAATCATCTCATATTAAATAGCAGCAAAACAAAAGAGATGATTGTTGACTTCAGGAGGAAGAAGAATAAACAAAGCACTGTTTCCATCCTGGGAGAGGAGGTGGAGGTGGTGGAGGAATACAAGTATCTTGGAGTTCAGCTGGACAACAAACTGGACTGGAAATGCAACACTGACTACATCTACAAGAAAGGTCAGAGCAGACTGTACTTCTTAAGGAAGCTGAGATGGTTTAACGTCTGCACCAAGATGTTGCATATCTTCTAGAAGTCTGTTGTGGAGAGTGCAGTCAGCTTTGCAGCATCTGCTGGGGTAGTAGCATCAGAACCAGAGACTTGAAGAGAATCAACAAACTGATCCAGAAAGCTGCTTCTGTGCTTGGAGTAACTCTGGAGCCGCTGGAGCTGATTGTCCAAAGAAGAATGCTGCACAAGCTGATGAAGATGATGGAGGATTCTTCACACCCTTTCCACAACACAGTGATGAAACAACAAAGTGTGTTCAGTGAGAGGCTTCTTCAGGTCCGATGTAAGACTGAAAGATCCAGAAGATCATTCCTGCCAGCAGCCATCAGCCTCCGGAACAAGACCTCCTCTAGTTATTATTATTATATACTACAATATTTCCCTTTGGGGATTAATAAAGTATTTTTCATTTTCAGTAATAACGTACACGCCCAGCCCACCATAAAAATGCAATATTCGTAGCTTACTGAGTTTCCATGTAAGCACGTGAGTTTGGATTGATTTTAGTCTAGCAGATATCTGTCATGTTACATACATACTTACAAATTCTTTTATAGATCACATTATTAAACATCCACCCCATGTACCTGCATTTTTTTTAAAAAAGAAAACTCTTTTAACCAGTTTTTTAAGTGTCAACTTTTTTAGTTCTAAACTCTTTGTAGGCTCATTGTTGTAAAAGTTGTATTTTTTGTCTAGTTTGGATAAATATCAGTGTCACTTAGTCTTTCTTGGAGGATGATGGGCAGAAAACGGACTTCAACATCACAAATAAAATATTTACAGGTGAGTCAAAGTTCCCAGATGCTTAGCAGACTAAAAGTCTCCTGTACGTGAAACTTCAGACTCAGACAATAAATCACAGACGGCCAGTAGAGCGTTAGCATCTTTATTTTCTGGGTGGTTGCATAGGAAATGCACATTTTACATCCTGAAAAGTCTGTGTGAAGGAGTCTCTTATGAGATGACTGACACCAAACCAGATAAACACAAACCATAACAGGAACCAAAGCAGGATGGAGACAATCTCTTGGACACACATGATGAACAACTGATGGGAATTGGTTCCCTCTGGTAACACAGGGTCATGCACCTGGGATGGCGGAGGCAGAAAACTCCCCCTTGTTCATAAAAGAGTCGTCGAGGCACAAGGTTTCATTGGTTCTGAGTGAGACGTAGGGAGTGGGGGAGGGTGGAATGTCTGGTTGCCATGGTGATGGGATGTGGAAGTTGGGCCACTACCAGGTTGCAGCTCCCCGGTTAAAGTTTTCCTTTTTCCAGATTGTCCTGGCTTTGTGTCACCTCCAGAAGATCCAGATAGTTTGCAGGAAATGCTGATTGATCAAATAAACATGATCAATAGGATCATTTTAACAGGCTGAAAAACAGAAAAAATAACAAAAAACAAAACATCCAGAAGCTAAACTACTTTGTTCAATTTGGTTCCAACTGGTTCTAACCGGTTCTATTTGGGTCAGCTCGGTTCCAATTGGTTCTAGCCGGTTCTGTTTGGGTCAGCTCGGTTCCAACTGGTTCTAGCCGGTTCTGTTTGGGTCAGCTCGGTTCCAACTGGTTCTAGCCGGTTCTGTTTGGGTCAGCTCGGTTCCAACTGGTTCTAGCCGGTTCTGTTTGGGTCAGCTCGGTTCCAACTGGTTCTAACCGGTTCTGTTTGGGTCAGCTCGGTTCCAACTGGTTCTAACCGGTTCTGTTTGGGTCAGCTCGGTTCCAACTGGTTCTAACCGGTTCTGTTTGGGTCAGCTCGGTTCCAACTGGTTCTAGCCGGTTCTGTTTGGGTCAGCTCGGTTCCAACTGGTTCTAGCCGGTTCTGTTTGGGTCAGCTCGGTTCAAACTGGTTCTAGCCGGTTCTGTTTGGGTCAGCTCGGTTCCAACTGGTTCTAGCCGGTTCTGTTTGGGTCAGCTCGGTTCCAACTGGTTCTGTTCAGTTCCATTTGGTTCTGTTCTGAACAGACCAGCCGGTATGCTCGTTGTGTTTTGCGTACATGTAGACTTTTCCAGACGTGAAATCGATTCTGATGTTTATTTGTTAATAAAAATCTGTCAACTCAACAAATCCACCAATCAGAGAGATGACTCTGAGATGGGCGGAGCCAGATGTAGAACTGATCTAGATTCAGGTTACAAGATGAGCTGAGAACTCCGTCATCACTTCATCATTAGATATTAGACCAAATAAATTTAATCAAACAGAAATTTAATGAAAACTGAACAATTGTAGACAATTCTGAGATGATAGAATCAACAACAATTAATGTTATTTTTTAAATTATTAATTACTGTGAAAGTTATATTAAAAGTGCATCGACACCAGTGAAAGTTAATGAATACGAATCAAACCATCTAAAAGTCAATAGTTAACTAATCATAAATAACAAAAATAAGGACTTTGTCCTTTAAGAAAACATCATCTCATCAAGAAAGTTTTAGAAATGCTCGAGTCAAATCGACGCGGTACTGGAAGTGAGCTCGCCGATCGACCCCAGCTGGCCTGGACTGGGGGAGGGGGTCCCAGGTGCTGCTATAAACCCTCTGATCCTAGAGGAGGCGGCTCATTTGCTGGTGGTGTTGGTGGTGGGGCAGATAGTGCTGAGGACTGCAGAAAAAGACCGAAGGCATTGATCTGGTGTCCTGCAGGAAGCTGTAGGTTGGGGGGATTTCTCAGCCTGCTGGTCAATGCTGGAACGAGGGAGGGAGTGGGGAGGAGGGTAATGTTTTTTGGAGATTGTTGGATTAAATGAGCCATGGCACCTGGGTGGGGTGGGGTGGGGTGGGGGGGGGGGAGGGGGGGGGGGGGGGGGGCACATATGGATCTCTGACAGCCAATCACAGTGACTGTTCCAGTCCAGATGGAGTGATGAAGAGAAGGGATGAAGGTCAGAAAGTAAAAGACAAAGACTTTTTCATTGTCTCTGGTCGTCCGGGTAACAGCTCAATAGAGGATTATGGGATAGCATGCAGTTATATCTTCTGATTATTGATCATTAGCTATAATGTGATGATCTGAGTGGCCTGACAGACAGTAAAGGCTACTGGTGGTCAGAAAGTTACAGAGCATCGTTTCACAGGCACTAACGTCTCATTAGGATATTCTGGAATATGCTGGTTGGTTTTCCACACGATCCGGAACGGAGAAGCTGGATCCGGAACGGAGAAGCTGGATCCGGAACGGAGAAGCTGGATCCGAATGGAGAAGCTGGATCCGAATGGAGAAGCTGGATCCGGAACGGAGAAGCTGGATCCGGAACGGAGAAGCTGGATCCGAATGGAGAAGCTGGATCCGAATGGAGAAGCTGGATCCGGAACGGAGAAGCTGGATCCGGAACGGAGAAGCTGGATCCGAATGGAGAAGCTGGATCCGGAACGGAGAAGCTGGATCTGAATGGAGAAGCTGGATCCGGAACGGAGAAGCTGGATCCGAATGGAGAAGCTGGATCCGGAACGGAGAAGCTGGATCCGAATGGAGAAGCTGGATCCGGAACGGAGAAGCTGGATCCGAATGGAGAAGCTGGATCCGGAACGGAGAAGCTGGATCCGGAACGGAGAAGCTGGATCCGGAACGGAGAAGCTGGATCCGGAACGGAAGCGGTCAAACCGGAGAGTCAGTGCATAGTTCTCATGCAGATGCGACTGCAATGCTTTGATTCCGTCCGACATGTAGCACCAAGTCCTGGGTTTGCATCCGGACACACGGACAGCGCAGAGAGCAGCTTCATCCAACCGAAGCCTTCCTGTTTAGAGCCAATCATGGCTCTGGGAGGCGTGGCCAAAGCTCTCTGTGTGCCATTGTTCTCCCTTCCTACATCTCCTGGTCTCAGGTGGAGTAAAAATACCCTGGTCTACATCTGTAGAGGGAGGGCGTGGGAGTGGGGGGTGGGGGGCACTGACCGGAACTAGCAACAACAGCATCACCGCAGCCTTCATTCAACCCTGTTTCCTGGTGGAGCAGCAGAGTTCCTGGATCAGGGTTCTGGTTCCATGGCTCTCCCGGCTCTCAGGTGTGAGAGGAGTGTGTGTGTGTGTGTGTGTGTGTGTGGGGGGGGGGTTCCTGAGGCCACCTGGAGAACTGGGTCTCACCAGCTTCCAAATCCCACCGTTTCCCTTCACGGATACTGGTGTGATCAGACTTGCTGCTTACTTCTGAGTCCTCTGAAAGTTTCATGCCGGACAGAACTTCCATCCTGATCCAGAAGGAAAACCCGGAGGTTTGATCCCCTAATCGGACAGTAAAGAGAAGATTAACTGATCAACAGAATTATTGATCCAATGATCAACACTGGAAAGAAGTCGGAGCAGAAAGTCGGATCACACCGGAAAGAACCCTTCATCTCCTGACAGTGATGAGCAGTGTAGGGGCGATGAAGAGGAGGAGGAAGAAGATGATTTTGTGCAGAAAAAAACAGATGAAAAAGAAAAAGCATCATGTTACATCATCAAGCTGTTTATTTCCTGCATGGAATGATGAACAGAATAAAAGATGGCGAGATGCCGATCTAGTCAGAGCGTCGATGATGTCATCGTGTCCCATCTGAAACTACAAAACGCTCCGATTTTTCAAGTTTTCCTAAACTCAGCTTCATCAACAGAAATAGCAAACTGTAACATTTACATCCCATCAGCACGGCGTTCCCGCTCCGTGATGTCACCGGATCAGCACAGCGTTCCGGGTCTACGTCAGAGCAGGAAAGCTGTGGTGTCACAAACAGGAGAAAAATATCCTTAAATACATACAAAAGGAAACAAATGAAGAAAAAGAAGGAAACAGGAAGTTTTTCCAGAACACGGAAGCGGTTCTGATGGCGAGCAGGAAGTTCGCAGGACAGTTTTCCTCGTTTCATCATCATAATAAAATCCTGCAATAAAAATACGGCAGGTTTAATCCCTGGAATGAATAAAACTACACAACACAACGATAGGTTGGGTCAGGTCGGATCGGGTCCAGCAGTGCCGGCTCGGTCCAGTACTAGATTACGCTTCTGTTCGCTGCTGCAACAAAACCATGTAAACACGCTGCCCCAAATATTGCTTTAGGTTCAGATTTGGATTTGTTCTCATGGTACCCTTGGCCCAGAGAACAGTCCCAGACAGGTTTAGCGCAGATCTAATGGAATGATCAGCCCAAAGAATGGTTCCAGACCGGTTCGGCTGCGTTCTGATGGTACAATCAGCCATTTGTCTTTTAGGTTGGCGCAACTTTGCATGCCTAGTCTTTCTGACTTGGAAGCTGTTTGTTGTTTATTTGACATTTAGTGCATATCGATAACGTCCAACTCACGTCTGAAAGGAGGAACGTTGAGAAGAAAAAACAGACAAACGGAGCAACTCAGCTGAAACAGGAAGTAGAATCCCTGAGTGCCACTGCAGGGACCCACCATGTTTAGGGATCAACCAAAATGGCCGTCACGTAACTTTGGTTAAAGTAAAAAGTCGGAACAGACCGAAGACAAGTCGCTGGTTTTTGCATATTGACTCGTTTCTGGAACAAAAAAAAATATCAGGAAGGCCAATGGTTAAGAAGAGAGGAATTCCAATTTCATCCAATGAGCAACAAGTTTGCAGGGAAAACAGGAAGTCACATCCATCAGCTGGTTCGGGTTCTGGCAGCTAGTTGTATTACAGCATCAGGACCAGCTGATGGGGACCATGCTGGACCATCTAATAGATCAGCTGATTGACCATCTGATGGAGAGCAATGTGACTTCTCATTACTCATCTGAATAATGACAAACTGGATCACAGCTACCTTCAGAGCGCTA
This sequence comes from Telmatherina bonti, assembly GCF_933228915.1. Lineage (NCBI taxonomy): Eukaryota > Metazoa > Chordata > Actinopteri > Atheriniformes > Telmatherinidae > Telmatherina > Telmatherina bonti. The sequence goes on along the minus strand of NC_136626.1, from coordinate 2,936,653 downwards.
ACGGATCACAGCTAGCTTCAGAGCGCTAGCGGATTACAGCTACCATCAGAGCCCTAACGGATCACAGCTAGCTTCAGAGCATTAACGGATCACTTCTAGCTTCAGAGCGCTAACGGATCACAGCTAGCTTCAGAGCGTTAACGGATCACAGCTAGCTTCAGAGCGCTAACGGATCACTTCTAACTTCAGAGCGCTAACGGATCACAGCTAGCTTCAGAGCGCTAACGGATCACTTCTAGCTTCAGAGCGCTAACGGATCACAGCTAGCTTCAGAGCGCTAACGGATCACAGCCAGCTTCAGAGGGCTAACAGATCACAGCTAGCTTCAGAGCGCTAACGGATCACAGCTAGCTTCAGAGCGCTAACGGATCACAGCCAGCTTCAGAGGGCTAACAGATCACAGCTAGCTTCAGAGCGCTAATGGATCACAGCTAGCTTCAGAGCGCTAACGGATCACAGCTAGCTTCAGAGCGCTAACGGATCACAGCCAGCTTCAGAGGGCTAATTCTAACTCCTCCCCACGGCGGATCATCTGCAGCCGCCAGGATGGGACTGCAGCTCAAGGCACATCGACGAGGAACGACTGATTTGGTGCAACTTGTTTCCCGACAGATGGAACTGATCCATGGGGATGGAGGGATGGAGGGATGGAGTAAGAGAAGGATTTTTGTAAGGGAACAGTGACAGAAAGGACAAAGTGGCTGCTGAAAGTACGAAATGTTGGCGTTAAATATTTGGACTGTATCTCACTAACTACATCTATGAAAAATCGTCACTAACACTAAAACATGCAGATTTTTTTCTTTTTAACATTTCACTTAAATTCACGTTTTTTAAACGCTGGATGGTTGTAAAAGTGTGTGTTTATATATTTATATATATTTATAACTGAACTCCCATCTACTCAGTTTCTTCATTACTAGGCCACACCCCTGATTACACACTCATTGCCCATTGGCCAAAGGAAGAAGTGCTTGTGATTGGACGAGGCCTCTGGGAGGCTGGGCCAATCACAGGCGGATTATCATGTCAGCAGAGAAAACAGAAAACGTGGTAACTTTTCAAGCTTTTTTTCCACGCTTCCTCCAAGTTTTAATGCCTTTTCAGACGGAAGATGAAGTGCTTGGTACAATAAGTTAGTCGCTTTGCATCAGTTTCATGTGACACTTATAAAAAGCAGATTTGTCTGCGCTTTAAAAAAACTGATAAAAATGATATTTCTTAAAGGGTTTCTACCAAACTAACAGTTTTACAAGATGAACAAACAACAAATAATAAGGAATAAAAATGAAAACAGCTCATCTTATTTGTCACAAGGTTGCGGATCGAGTTCAATGCTGTTGTGTTTTTTTGGACCCCAGTATTTTAGAGTCCCAGAGGTCTGAGCGGACTAGAAGAAAAATATATATTCACATATACTTTTCAACAGATTTTCAAAATCTTACAAAGATATTTACTTTCCAACGGCTAGCCAACAAAATTGCACTTTTCTCATGATCAATATTCCCCCTGGTGAAGTTTAATTGACTGGCCTGACTGTCTGCGTTGACGTGGGGGGGCTTCCAGCCCTCCCAGCCCACCCAACATACTGCTCATGTTGGACAGATATAAGAGGAAGAAGAAGGGGCTGAAATGGTGGCTGACAGAAAAAAAAAAAAATCAATGAGCCATGGAGTCAAAACTTCCAGAGAAACAAGCTTGGGCCCACCAGAACCTGGTCATGCCCCCCCACCCCCTCCCCCCAACATGCTCCACCTCCCATCTGCTCGGCTTCTCCCATTTATTAGTTCAAGTCCTCAGAAGGAGCCTTGTTGACTCCGGGAGGGGCGGAGTCTTTTCTCAGGTGTGAGTGTGTATGGGTGTGTGTGTGTGTGTGTGGTTGGGGGGGGGGGGGGGGGGGGGGAGCCAGGTAGGACCTCAACATCCCCCTCATAGACAATAGAAGAGTATCTGCAGTTTCTAAAAGGAGTAAGCTCAGAGACCCAGTCTTGTTCCAACTACCTGAAGGTTCATCCCCACCTCAGGTCCTTCACCTGGGTCTGGTCTGGTGTGGGTAGGGGTGCTGTTGGGTGTTGGGAGATCAGGGTCTAGGGCTATGCAGACCGACATATGATCCATAAGTCACACAGATGGTGTTAAACACCGGATGCGTTGATCTGGCGTAGCCATGCTGATGCTGCGTGTAGTGCTGGTAGGGGCGGAGCCAGATACAGGAGGGGCGTGGCTAGGAATGAGTAAGGTGGGGCTTTCTGTCACAGCTGGCATCAAAGGTCAAAAGTGGAGGAGGAGACTGCAGCAATCCGTTGTTCAGATGGGTAGAGGTGCCTCAGGAGTCCTTATCCCAGGTACCACTGTGGAGACCAGCAGAGAGAGGTGTTAATACATAAACCCAACGCACAAGAACATGGTCCCACCCGGTCCCACCTCCTTCCCTAGGTACCAGCCTCCTGTCAGAGGTCAGCTGGTCCATTCTGTCAAGAATCAAGGGGTTACGTAATCTTTTAGGTCCACCAGCGGGCATCCCACAACTAAAAAACACCGCTTGAAAGTGTACAGGTTCTTACAAGAACAGGAGTCCTGAAGACCATCACAACAGCTTCTAGTCTTCATGGTCTACACCAGGTACAAGTCCCATTTCATCCTGGTAGTTACAGACCAAACAGAAACCAGTGGAAGAACCAGCTGAAATGTTTTTATGCTACTGCAGAGAGGGAGCTGTGGGGTTCAGTCCAGTATCCCAAAACCGCCCCAAACACCTCGGAGTTCTCAGACCTGAAGCTTCAACAAGGCTAAAATATCAAGTCGCGAGTGATGCACGGACCAATAACCGGTGGGCCACGCGGGTTGTTCTTGGGTCAGGCCAAGATATTTTTACTTTTTCTGTGGGTGGGGCAAGTCATTAAATCCAGGTGTCCTTCACTTCCGATCTTGCATCAGGAAAGCCAGAAGCAATGCCGATACCAGCTGTCGGCCGCCACAACTAATCAGTAAAGTGTGAACATGGAAGATCAGGTGTAAAAATTAAGGTCGGGAGAGTACATACTCAAAAGGAGTGTTTGGTCATTTAATTTTAGGGTTTTGGCTATTTGTTTTTTCATTTTTATTTACTTTCTTGACTTGGATTTAAATGAGTTATTGCCACCTGCAAGTTCCACTCTGTCATTAGATTTTCGAGGTCAAATAAAATCTCTTTCAATTGTGTATGTAGCATGTTTTTAGGTGGGGGGGTTGTGAAAATGGGTTTGGTTGTGTGGGGTGGGCGGGCGAGCAAGATTATTTTATACATGCAGGACCCACGGGTTGGAAAATACTCGACCCACGCATCCCAACAAGTCAACTGGGATGGAAAGGTCTGGTCAGCCACAACAAGCAGCAAATCACTGTCAGGACGCCTGGCATGTAGAATAGCAACATGACGGGCACCAACTTGGCTGAAAACTTCCTTTTGAAATGAATGACAAAGGTCCTGCTAGTTTCCATAAAGATTAAAGCCAAAGCCATTTTGTGTGTTGTGGCGGAGCCATTGTTGCCCTGGTAACCTGGTATGGACTGCCACCTGCAGACACTGACAGCCGAATGAACTGATGATGACAGACAGCGGAAATAGGCGACAGATAGCGCCTATTTGGTTTGTTTGGGGAGGGGGGAATGAATAAAAGCTGGCTGTGTTTCCATCACCTTAAACTACGCAAAACCTAAATATCAAAACAAAAAACTGCGAATGGACACACTGAGAGAAATACCTCTCAATATATCATTAAAGGACTTTCCCTCTCATGATGTGGTTGTGCAGATGGGTTGACATTGAAGTATCCTGAAAGAGGAATAAAAATGCTTTTTTGGTAGACAGGAGGGGTCATGTGACCAGTTCATTTTAAGTAAAGATGCCTCTGGACTACTTTTTTCTGCACCCAAAATATCTGCTCCAAAACGTAAAAGGTGTCGTATCTCCATGCTGCTGTCAGTTCAGTGGAAACACCTGCAAATAGCAATTTTACTTTGTTGCAAATGTGGAAATATGTCTTAAGAAATCTGAAATAGAAGAATGGAACCATAGCTCCGTAGCTAGTGGTTAGTTTGATAGGAACGATTACAGGAAGCAAAATGCATCCTGAGTTCCACACAGAACACGACTAAACCATACGGACATGTAGGACGCCCAGAGAAGTCGCTGAGCTCCATGTTGTCCAGCATAAACTAAGAGATGAAGATGTTCTCGTCTTCGTTGGATGTCACATGTTTCTACTAGGAGACTCGTCTTCAAGTCGATGCATCAGCAGCAGCATTGCAGAAACCCGCCGGTCCACGCGGCAGGTTCAGAGACGGTACTGAGCTTCCAGGAGTTCTGTGATCCGCTGGAACATCTTCATCTTTCCTGCTTCCTGCCGTAGCATTCGGCCACCAGGGGATCGACTGAGGCTGGAACTCTGGATTTGATCCACGGCAGCATGAAGCAAACCATCTCAGGTTTCGCCTGAAGTTACGAATTCCATCAATCGCTAAAGGTGCGCCATTCATGTCCCACGAACCTCTCTCTCCTCTTCTTCACTGCCAAGTTGGACTTCATCCCTGTGTTACATCATGTCTGGTTGCTATGGACAACCAGACGGCCCGGGACGTGACTATCATGACCAAGGCAACCGCACCCCCCCCTCCTCCTACCGACTCCATCGCTTTTTTCTTCCTCCATTCTTGTCTTTAATGCCTGGCTCAGTTTCTCCTGCTCGTCCCGCCATCATCCTCTCTCTCTCTCCCGCACACACACACACACACACACACACACACACACACACACACACACACACACACACAGGTATTGATCTGCGAACACACACGCATTCTTAAAAAATTCTTCTACAATTTGGAAAATGTTTTTTGGTGCAGAAGGTGAAAGTTTAGATAAAACGGAGGCTGAACGTTTTCGTCTTCCTGAGTGTGTGCCGCAGCATTAGCTTTGCAGTGCGTGCACGTGAGCGTGCTTGTGTGGTGATAGAGGAGAAGACTGGAAGGTTAGTTTTTAATCAATACAACTTGCTGACGCTGGGACTTTTCTAGCCCGCTCTCTCTCCCCAGTGTGAGCTGGTGTCTCTCGCCCTCCTGCACTGCAGCTCCTCCCTCTGTTCTGAGAAGAACCGAAGATGAAACTCTGCGAGGCCAGACGGCAGGATGGAGAGACTTTAAACGATCTTCTTGTTTTCTGCTTGAGAAATCGTCGCAGCAGAAAGACATTCTGGAAAATTCCAACTCAGAAAATTCCTGATAAATTATTTGTTTAAAATCCTTCGACGGATCCAGAAATTTTCCTGTTTTCCTGGAAAACTCTGATCATCTCTGATTGGAAGCAGCCCGCTGTTTTCTGAGCTACACTGTAAAAAGTGTCCACTTTAACAAGTCCTACAGGCCTTTTCAGACATTTAATCATGTATTTTTGTATTCTAAATTAGATATTTAATTGTAAAATTGCTATTTTACATATTTATCAGGTAAAATCCTCTCACTGAGACTCTGAGATGCATTTAATCTTCCACACTTAAATTCAACTTTAAAACTTCATCCCAGTTCACTGCATCCTGCATTATAGTTTTATTTTGTAGGTTTTACTTTTATTTATTAGTTTTTATGAAGTACTAAATTAATACACATTATTTTTCCCAAGGCGTTCCCAGGCAAGCCGAGAAATATAATCCCTCCAGCTGCCATGCGTTGTGATGGAGGCCAGGACCCACATGCAGGAACAGGACCAGGAATGCAGAGTGAAGACGTTTTAATGATGTAATTCAGAACTGAACTGAAGGGAAGCAAACACTAACACCAGAAAACACAACGAACCAGCAAACACAACTGAAACCAAGGGCTAAAGACACTGTGGAACACAACAAGGTGAAATGGATGAACGAATGAGACCAGGTGAAAACTATGAACAGGAACAAAGGCTACACAGGAAACAAGGCAAGGGAACTGAACAGGAAAAAAACTACAAAATAAAACAGGAAACTAGAACAAAGACACGACAAAAAACGTCATATCATGACACCAGCGTGTCCTGGGTCTTCCCCGGGGTCTCCTCCCAGAGGGACGTGCCTGGAACACCTCACCAGGGAGGTCCAGGAGGCATCCTGACCAGATGCCCGAGCCACCTCAACTGGTTCCTCTCGATGCGGAGGAGCAGCGGCTCTACTCTGATCTCCTCCCGGATGACCGAGCTCCTCACCCTATCTCTAAGGGAGAGCCCAGCCACCCTGCGGAGGAAACTCATTTCAGCCGCCTGTATACGAGATCTCCTTCTTTCGGTCACGACCCACAGCTCATGACCATAGGTGAGGGTAGGAACGTAGATCGACTGGTAAATCGAGAGCTTCGCCTTCTGGCTCAGCTCCTTCTTCACCACGACAGACCGGCGCAGAGTCCGCATTACTGCAGACGCCGCACCGATCCGTCTGTCGATCTCACGCTC
>NC_136626.1:2887699-2925199 GCF_933228915.1 Telmatherina bonti | reverse complement strand
GTTTACAGCAGGAATAAACATGTTTACTGCAGGAATAAACATGTTTACTGCAGGAATAAACATGTTTACAGCAGAAATAAACATGTTTACAGCAGGAATAAACATGTTTACTGCAGGAATAAACATGTTCGAGGCTGACCAATCGTTATGCTCCTCATAAATCAGGTAAACAGACCTTGACCTGAACACACATTAGTATTAACTATAGATGATGCATTCACTGACTTCCTGGTCTGCAGTAAATACTAGAGACCAAAGTGAAGAGCTCCTTGTGATTTTTATTCAGGTGGCATTACAGTCCTGATCCAGAGAACGATTAAAGTAACCACAGTTACTAGTTACAACCGCCTTAACCAGTCAAACCAGGTTGAAACATGAAAGTCTTCATGTCCAGCGAATCCAAACGCCGTGCTCCAGGCATCGGATGAATACGTTTTGTGGATCTGTGCGTTCCGCCACACAGACTCTTGTCATTAGAAAGTGACAGACTGCAAAGCAGCGAAATGCTCCTTTCTGACCTGAAACGTTCCTGGAAAGTGTCCCAAGTCCAAACGGACTTAAAGACGAACTTCAGGCATTCGGAAGTAACACAGATTACCCCACCGTATCTGCAGAGCTGCTGGATTGAAATCAATCTGATCAGGCTGCTAATCGTGCAAAGCATGCTGGGAAGCTCCGCCCACCTGTCTTCAACACACTAAACATGTCTGTTGCTGTTTGATCCTCTGATTCGACCACATCAGTTCCATTTTCTGTCAAATATTCCACTTTTTTACGTTTCTGGTGTCGTTGAGGCTGAAATGAGAGAAAACGCGTCGTATGATTCTTGATGTTTGCGTGTTACTGGGAGCAGACGAGGCGTCAGGCGGGATTTGTCATCAACAGATGCGGGCACACGAAGAGATTCATTCATCTGAATGATTTTGGGCGTAAGGTCTTTTCTATGTTTGGTTGTTCGTCGCCTTGCAGCAGGAAATCCACGCTAGTCTGTGGCCACCAATTACCTGAGGTTGCTGAGGGATGTTAAAGCCAGGCTCTCGTGGTCCGACGCTGACGAACCGCTGGGCTGGAGTGGTGGTGGGGGTGGAGTATGCTGCAAAGCACACACACACACACACACACACACACACACACACACACACACACACACACACACACACACACACAGCCGTTAACACAGAGATAAATGCTGGTGTGTTGAAAGAACCTGATCATTTTTTTATCTGATTAACCATCCATCCATCCACGGTCTGTCGTGGTGAAGAAGGAGCTGAGCCAGAAGGCGAAGCTCTCGATTTACCAGTCGATCTACGTTCCTACCCTCACCTATGGTCATGAGCTGTGGGTCGTGACCGAAAGAAGGAGATCTCGTATACAGGCGGCTGAAATGAGTTTCCTCCGCAGGGTGGCCGGGCTCTCCCTTAGAGATAGGGTGAGGAGCTCGGTCATCCGGGAGGAGATCAGAGTAGAGCCGCTGCTCCTCCGCATCGAGAGGAACCAGTTGAGGTGGCTCGGGCATCTGGTCAGGATGCCTCCTGGACCTCCCTGGTGAGGTGTTCCAGGCACGTCCCTCTGGGAGGAGACCCCGGGGAAGACCCAGGACACGCTGGAGGGATTATATCTCTTGGCTGGCCATTTCTGAGATGGAAGGTTATTCTGATTGGACGGGATTAGAGGCGCTATTGTACGGTGGCCCTGAAGTGCAAACCACAACAACAACAGCTGCTATCTTGGATCGTAGCAGCTATGTTTGGGCTACGTTTGTGTTTTGAAAACTGCACTACATACACAAAAACTTCCGGTTCAAAAGCCGTCTGGCAGCATCGTCCAATCAGCGATTTCCCTTGTTGCCCGCTGGTACCTACCTCTTCCGGTATGTTAATGTCGTTATGCTTTTTCTAAGTTTGTTGTCGTTTTTTATTTGTCATTGTGTTTTATAATTTTCTTCATGTTTTTTTATTTGTTGTGCTTTTTAGAATGTTTTGGTAGTGCTAATTTAATTAATTTGATTGTGTTTTTTAATTTGTCGTGTATTTTTTAAATTTTCAATTTGTTTTTTTTCTTCTAATTTTGTGTTGCGTTTTTTCTTTTTTAATTGTGGTTTGCACTTCAGGGCCACCGTACTACTGCCACCTGGAGGGTTGATATGCTGATGAATGTGTAAACAACGCCGTGGTGCCAATATGTGTGGATGGATTTGTTTTTGGAAAACGAGGTGATGTGGACTTGTTTTGTTTCCTGGCAGAAGGGGGGAAGATGTTCGGTTTTACAAAAACCCGCCTACATGTAGACATGGTTTCAGTGATGAAGGCGATGCCTCCTGCAGGTATGTGTGTACGTGCACTCACTGGGTGAGGTGGGCGAGTTGCCTCCCCCCTCAGTGGAGGACGTGGAGGGTGGCTTGGCATCAACAGGGAGGGGAACAGGGCGGGCCATCGGGGGAGGCGGCGGGGGAGGCAGCATGGGCGTTGGCAGGAAGGGGTTGTGGACCTTTCCTTGGGAGCTACCATTAGGCTGGAGGAAGGGTGGGAAAACAACAGGTTGGTTAGAAACTAGAACTAACTCCATCTTTATCACTACAGTCTGGGCTGGTTGAAGCTACACCCCGCCCCCCACCTCCCACTACCCCGCCCCCCACCACCCCGCCCCCCACCTCCCACTACCCCGCCCCCCACCACCCCGCCCCCCACCTCCCACTACCCCGCCCCCCACCTCCCACTACCCCGCCCCCCACCACCCCGCCTCCCATGGATGGGCAACAAGACCTCATCAGACCAAAGTCTGATCTAAATCCAGATTGACCTTGTTCCAGAACCACCATGTGGTCTAATCTGTTTGGGTTCAGGTCTAAGTTCTGGACAACGTTGTGAACGTTGGGGTGTCTGGAGAGTCTGCAGACCTGGACCTGGTGGAGGATCTTTGGGGTGTCTGGAGAGTCTGCAGACCTGGACCTGGTGGAGGATCTTTGGGGTGTCTGGAGAGTCTCCAGACCTGGACCTGGTGGAGGATCTTTGGTGTGTCTGGAGAGTCTCCGGACCTGGACCTGGTGGAGGATCTTTGGGGTGTCTGGAGAGTCTGCAGACCTGGACCTGGTGGAGGATCTTTGGGGTGTCTGGAGAGTCTCCAGACCTGGACCTGGTGGAGGATCTTTGGTGTGTCTGGAGAGTCTCCGGACCTGGACCTGGTGGAGGATCTTTGGGGTGTCTGGAGAGTCTGCAGACCTGGACCTGGTGGAGGATCTTTGGGGTGTCTGGAGAGTCTCCAGACGTGGACCTGGTGGAGGATCTTTGGGGTGTCTGGAGAGTCTCCAGACCTGGACCTGGTGGAGGATCTTTGGTGTGTCTGGAGAGTCTCCGGACCTGGACCTGGTGGAGGATCTTTGGGGTGTCTGGAGAGTCTGCAGACCTGGACCTGGTGGAGGATCTTTGGGGTGTCTGGAGAGTCTCCAGACGTGGACCTGGTGGAGGATCTTTGGGGTGTCTGGAGAGTCTCCAGACCTGGACCTGGTGGAGGATCTTTGGGGTGTCTGGAGAGTCTGCAGACCTGGACCTGGTGGAGGATCTTTGGTGTGTCTGGAGAGTCTCCAGACGTGGACCTGGTGGAGGATCTTTGGTGTGTCTGGAGAGTCTCCAGACCTGGACCTGGTGGAGGATCTTTGGTGTGTCTGGAGAGTCTGCAGACCTGGACCTGGTGGAGGATCTTTGGTGTGTCTGGAGAGTCTCCAGACGTGGACCTGGTGGAGGATCTTTGGGGTGTCTGGAGAGTCTGCAGACCTGGACCTGGTGGAGGATCTTTGGGGTGTCTGGAGAGTCTCCAGACGTGGACCTGGTGGAGGATCTTTGGGGTGTCTGGAGAGTCTCCAGACCTGGACCTGGTGGAGGATCTTTGGTGTGTCTGGAGAGTCTCCGGACCTGGACCTGGTGGAGGATCTTTGGGGTGTCTGGAGAGTCTGCAGACCTGGACCTGGTGGAGGATCTTTGGGGTGTCTGGAGAGTCTCCAGACGTGGACCTGGTGGAGGATCTTTGGGGTGTCTGGAGAGTCTCCAGACCTGGACCTGGTGGAGGATCTTTGGGGTGTCTGGAGAGTCTGCAGACCTGGACCTGGTGGAGGATCTTTGGTGTGTCTGGAGAGTCTCCAGACGTGGACCTGGTGGAGGATCTTTGGTGTGTCTGGAGAGTCTCCAGACCTGGACCTGGTGGAGGATCTTTGGTGTGTCTGGAGAGTCTGCAGACCTGGACCTGGTGGAGGATCTTTGGTGTGTCTGGAGAGTCTCCAGACGTGGACCTGGTGGAGGATCTTTGGGGTGTCTGGAGAGTCTCCAGACGTGGACCTGGTGGAGGATCTTTGGGGTGTCTGGAGAGTCTGCAGACCTGGACCTGGTGGAGGATCTTTGGTGTGTCTGGAGAGTCTGCAGACCTGGACCTGGTGGAGGATCTTTGGTGTGTCTGGAGAGTCTGCAGACCTGGACCTGGTGGAGGATCTTTGGTGTGTCTGGAGAGTCTGCAGACGTGGACCTGGTGGAGGATCTTTGGTGTGTCTGGAGAGTCTGCAGACGTGGACCTGGTGGAGGATCTTTGGTGTGTCTGGAGAGTCTGCAGACCTGGACCTGGTGGAGGATCTTTGGTGTGTCTGGAGAGTCTGCAGACCTGGACCTGGTGGAGGATCTTTGGTGTGTCTGGAGAGTCTGCAGACCTGGACCTGGTGGAGGATCTTTGGTGTGTCTGGAGAGTCTGCAGACCTGGACCTGGTGGAGGATCTTTGGTGTGTCTGGAGAGTCTGCAGACGTGGACCTGGTGGAGGATCTTTGGTGTGTCTGGAGAGTCTGCAGACGTGGACCTGGTGGAGGATCTTTGGGGTGTCTGGAGAGTCTGCAGACCTGGACCTGGTGGAGGATCTTTGGTGTGTCTGGAGAGTCTCCAGACGTGGACCTGGTGGAGGATCTTTGGGGTGTCTGGAGAGTCTCCAGACGTGGACCTGGTGGAGGATCTTTGGTGTGTCTGGAGAGTCTGCAGACCTGGACCTGGTGGAGGATCTTTGGTGTGTCTGGAGAGTCTCCAGACGTGGACCTGGTGGAGGATCTTTGGGGTGTCTGGAGAGTCTCCAGACGTGGACCTGGTGGAGGATCTTTGGTGTGTCTGGAGAGTCTGCAGACCTGGACCTGGTGGAGGATCTTTGGTGTGTCTGGAGAGTCTCCAGACGTGGACCTGGTGGAGGATCTTTGGGGTGTCTGGAGAGTCTCCAGACGTGGACCTGGTGGAGGATCTTTGGTGTGTCTGGAGAGTCTGCAGACGTGGACCTGGTGGAGGATCTTTGGGGTGTCTGGAGAGTCTGCAGACGTGGACCTGGTGGAGGATCTTTGGGGTGTCTGGAGAGTCTGCAGACGTGGACCTGGTGGAGGATCTTTGGGGTGTCTGGAGAGTCTGCAGACCTGGACCTGGTGGAGGATCTTTGGGGTGTCTGGAGAGTCTGCAGACGTGGACCTGGTGGAGGATCTTTGGGGTGTCTGGAGAGTCTGCAGACCTGGACCTGGTGGAGGATCTTTGGTGTGTCTGGAGAGTCTGCAGACGTGGATTCAGCTGCAGCTCCTGGTGAGCAGGACCAGGAATGTTTTCCGGGTTGGATCGGGGGCCGGAGAGTTTTCCCGAGGTGGACTTTCTCCAGACAGCAGTGTGTGGTGGAGCTTGTATGGATTGTCTGTCTAGACGCAGATATATCAGCTATCTCCCTGCAGACACACACACACTGCAGCACTTCCTGCCTCCTCAGGTAAACCTGCGTGTGTGCGTGCGTGTGCTTACGTTGAGGAAGCCCACCTGTCCGGCCTGCTGGGCGGAGTCAGGACAGACCAGCTGGACGAACTCCTTCAGCGTCTCCTGCGGGTGGTACCTGATGGCCGGGTGGGAGAAGTAGGAGCCGGGCTGCTGCAGGATGGGGGAGGAGGAGAAGTGCAGGCTGGAGGGGGGGGCGTGTGGGCTCGCTGTGTGTGTGGAGGAGGAGGAGACATATCAAAGTTTATTACAGGAGACGTGGCTTAAAATGCAAATTCATGAAACTACATCAGAGCAAATAAACCAATGACAGCAGGGCATGATGCCCCGCCCACATCTGCTGTCATTCAAAGAGAGTAAAGGTCACAGCTCTTTTCTGTTCTTCCTCTTCCTCCTCCTCATCTCTCCATCCTCTCTTTCTCTCCGTTTTCTCCTCTTTAATGAAGACACTGATTGGTCTAATCTCGTCTGATTGCTCGTTAGCAGAGACCTCGTTAGACGCTGTGATAGAGGGAGCTCAGGGGAGAGAGAGACATATGACAGGAGTAGAAAGAGAGAAGAAAGAGGGATAAAAGGATGGGGATGAAAGGATGGAGGGGTGGGGGGATGAAGGGATGGAGAGATGGGGATGAAGACATGAAGGGATGGGGGGATGAAGAGATGGAGGGATGGAGGGATGGGGAGGAAGAGATGGAGGGATGAAGGGATGGGGAGGAAGAGATGGAGGGATGAAGGGATGGGGAGGAAGAGATGGAGGGATGAAGGGATGGGGATGAAGGGATGGAGGGATGAAGGGATGGGGATGAAGGGATGGAGGGATGAAGGGATGGGGAGGAAGAGATGGAGGGATGAAGGGATGGGGAGGAAGAGATGGAGGGATGAAGGGATGGAGGGATGGAGGGATGAAGGGATGGAGGGATGGGAGGGAAAGAGGAAAAGCTGCTGCACTAATTCACTTAAAGTCTTCTGTGATTTATCACTCTGAGCATTTTACAGTAACTGGATGGTTTCTCTGCAACACACACACACACACACGCACACACACACACGCACACACACACACACACACACGCACACACACACACGCACACACACACACAGACACACACACACAGACACACACACACACAGACACACACACACACACACAGACACACACACACACAGACACACACACACAGACACACACAGACACACACACACGCACACACACACACAGACACACACACACACAGACACAGACACACACACACAGACACACACACACACAGACACACACACACAGACACACACACACACAGACACACACACACAGACACACACACACACAGACACACACACACACAGACACACACACACACGATGTTTTTCCCACCAATCAGAGAGAAGCATCATCATGTAAACAAAAATTGTTTTGAAAATACCATCCATCCATCATCCATCGATCCATCATCCATCCATCATCCATCGATCCATCATCCATCCATCATCCATCGATCCATCATCCATCGATCCATCATCCATCCATCATCCATCGATCCATCATCCATCCATCCATCATCCATCGATCCATCATCCATCCATCATCCATCGATCCATCATCCATCCATCCATCATCCATCGATCCATCATCCATCCATCCATCATCCATCCATCCATCATCCATCCATCATCCATCGATCCATCATCCATCCATCATCCATCGATCCATCATCCATCCATCATCCATCGATCCATCATCCATCCATCCATCCATCCATCATCCATCCATCATCCATCGATCCATCATCCATCCATCATCCATCGATCCATCATCCATCCATCATCCATCGATCCATCATCCATCCATCCATCCATCCATCCATCATCCATCGATCCATCATCCATCCATCCATCATCCATCGATCCATCATCCATCCATCATCCATCGATCCATCATCCATCCATCCATCATCCATCGATCCATCCATCCATCATCCATCCATCCATCCAACATCCATCATCCATCCATCCATCCATCATCCATCCATCCATCCAACATCCATCATCCATCCATCCATCATCCATCCATCCATCCAACATCCATCATCCATCCATCCATCATCCATCCATCATCCATCCATCCATCATCCATCCATCCATCATCCATCCATCATCCATCCATCATCCATCCATCCATCCATCCATCCATCATCCATTGATCCATCATCCATCCATCCATCATCCATCGATCCATCAGCCATCCATCCATCATCCATCCATCCATCATCCATCCATCCATCATCCATCGATCCATCCATCCATCATCCATCCATCCATCCATCATCCATCCATCCATCATCCATTGATCCATCCATCCATCCATCCATAATCCATCGATCCATCAGCCATCCATCCATCATCCATCGATCCATCATCCATCCATCCATCATCCATCGATCCATCCATCCATCATCCATCCATCATCCATCCATCCATCCAACATCCATCATCCATCCATCCATCATCCATCCATCCATCCAACATCCATCATCCATCCATCCATCATCCATCCATCATCCATCCATCCATCATCCATCCATCATCCATCCATCCATCCATCATCCATCCGTCCATCCAACATCCATCATCCATCCATCCATCATCCATCCATCCATCCAACATCCATCATCCATCCATCCATCATCCATCCATCCATCATCCATCCATCCATCCATCATCCATCCAACATCCATCATCCATCCATCATTCATCCATCCATCATCCATCCATCCATCCATAATCCATCCATCCATCCATCATCCATCCATCCATCATCCATCCATCCATCCATCATCCATCCATCCATCAGCCATCCATCCATCCAACATCCATCATCCATCCATCCATCATCCATCCATCATCCATCCATCCATCATCCATCCATCCATCCAACATCCATCATCCATCCATCCATCATCCATCCATCCATCATCCATCCATCCAACGATCCATCATCCATCCATCTATCCATCATCCATCCATCCATCATCCATCCATCCATCATCCATCCATCCATCGATCCATCATCCATCCATCCATCCATCTATCCATCATCCATCCATCCATCATCCATCATCCATCCATCCATCATCCATCAATCGATCCATCATCCATCCATCCATCATCCATCCATCCATCCATCCATCATCCATCCATCCATCCATCCATCTATCCATCATCCATCCATCCATCATCCATCATCCATCCATCCATCATCCATCATCCATCCATCGATCCATCATCCATCCATCCATCCATCCATCCATCATCCATCCATCCATCATCCATCGATCCATCATCCATCCATCCATCATCCATCCATCCATCATCCATCCATCCATCCATCCATCATCCATCGATCCATCATCCATCCATCCATCCATCGATCCATCATCCATCCATCATCCATCCATCCATCATCCATTGATCCATCATCCATCCATCATCCATCGATCCATCATCCATCCATCCATCATCTATCGATCCATCATCCATCCATCATCCATCGATCCATCATCCATCGATCCATCATCCATCCATCCATCCATCATCCATCCATCCATCATCCATCGATCCATCATCCATCCATCCATCCATCATCCATCGATCCATCATCCATCCATCCATCATCCATCATCCATCCATCATCCATCCATCCATCATCCATCCATCCATCATCCATCCATCATCCATCATCCATCGATCCATCATCCATCCATCCATCATCCATCCATCCATCATCCATCGACCCATCATCCATCCATCATCCATCCATCATCCATCCATCCATCATCCATCCATCCATCATCCATCAATCCATCATCCATCCATCCATCATCCATCCATCCATCATCCATCCATCATCCATCAATCCATCATCCATCCATCCATCCATCATCCATCCATCCATCCAACATCCATCATCCATCCATCCATCATCCATCAATCCATCATCCATCCATCCATCCAACATCCATCATCCATCCATCCATCATCCATCCATCATCCATCCATCATCCATCCATCCATCATCCATCCATCCATCATCCATCCATCCATCCATCATCCATCCATCCATCCAACATCCATCATCCATCCATCCATCATCCATCCATCCATCATCCATCCATCCATCCAACATCCATCATCCATCCATCCATCATCCATCCATCCATCATCCATCCATCCATCCAACATCCATCCATCCATCATCCATCCATCCATCATCCATCCATCCATCCATCCATCATCCATCCATCCATCATCCATCCATCCATCCATCATCCATCCATCCATCCAACATCCATCATCCATCCATCATTCATCCATCCATCATCCATCCATCCAACATCCATCATCCATCCATCCATCCATAATCCATCCATCCATCCATCATCCATCCATCCATCATCCATCCATCCATCCAACATCCATCATCCATCCATCCATCATCCATCCATCATCCATCCATCCATCATCCATCCATCCATCCAACATCCATCATCCATCCATCCATCATCCATCCATCCATCATCCATCCATCCATCGATCCATCATCCATCCATCTATCCATCATCCATCCATCCATCATCCATCCATCCATCCATCCATCGATCCATCATCCATCCATCCATCCATCTATCCATCATCCATCATCCATCATCCATCCATCCATCATCCATCAATCGATCCATCATCCATCCATCCATCATCCATCCATCCATCCATCCATCATCCATCCATCCATCCATCCATCTATCCATCATCCATCCATCCATCATCCATCCATCCATCATCCATCCATCCATCATCCAACCATCGATCCATCATCCATCCATCCATCCATCCATCCATCCATCATCCATCCATCCATCATCCATCGATCCATCATCCATCCATCCATCATCCATCATCCATCCATCATCCATCCATCCATCCATCCATCATCCATCCATCCATCATCCATCCATCCATCCATGGATCCATCATCCATCCATCATCCATCCATCCATCATCCATTGATCCATCATCCATCCATCATCCATCGATCCATCATCCATCCATCCATCATCTATCGATCCATCATCCATCAATCATCCATCGATCCATCATCCATCCATCCATCATCCATCCATCCATCATCCATCCATCCATCATCCATCCATCCATCCATCATCCATCGATCCATCATCCATCCATCCATCATCCATCATCCATCCATCATCCATCCATCCATCATCCATCCATCCATCATCCATCCATCATCCATCATCCATCGATCCATCATCCATCCATCCATCATCCATCGACCCATCATCCATCCATCATCCATCCATCATCCATCCATCCATCATCCATCCATCCATCATCCATCAATCCATCATCCATCCATCCATCATCCATCGATCCATCATCCATCCATCAATCCATCATCCATCCATCCATCATCCATCCATCCATCATCCATCCATCATCCATCGATCCATCATCCATCCATCATCCATCAACCATCAATCCATCATCCATCGATCCATCATCCATCAATCCATCATCCATCAATCCATCATCCATCGATCCATCATCCATCCATGATCCATCCGTCCATCATCCATCCATCATCCATCATCCATCCATCATCCATCGATCCATCATCCATCGATCCATCATCCATCCATCATCCATCCATCATCCATCGATCCAACATCCATCCATCATCCATCCATCCATCCATCATTCATCGATCCATCATCCATTGATCCATCATCCATCCATCATCCATCCATCCCTCATCCATCCATCATCCATCCATCATCCATCGATCCATCATCCATCCATCATCCATCGATCCATCATGCATCCATCATCCATCGATCCATCCATCATCCATCGATCCATCATCCATCCATCATCCATCCATCCATCCATCATCCATCCATCCATCCATCATCCATCGATCGATCATCCATCCATCATCCATCCATCATCCATCCATCCATCATCCATCGATCCATCATCCATCCATCATCCATCCATCCATCATCCATCCATCCATCGATCCATCATCCATCCATCCATCCATCATCCATCGATCCATCATCCATCCATCCATCATCCATCCATCCATCCATCATCCATCAATCCATCATCCATCCATCGATCCATCATCCATCCATCATCCATCAACCATCAATCCATCATCCATCGATCCATCATCCATCATCCATCAATCCATCATTCATCCATCATCCATCCATCATCCATCCATCCATCATCCATCGATCCATCATCCATCCATCGATCCATCATCCATCCATCCATCATTCATCGATCCATCATCCATTGATCCATCATCCATCCATCCATCATCCATCGATCCATCATCCATCCATCATCCATCGATCCATCATCCATCGATCCATCATGCATCCATCATCCATCGATCCATCCATCATGCATCCATCATCCATCCATCATCCATCGATCCATCATCCATCCATCATCCATCCATCCATCATCCATCCATCCATCATCCATCGATCCATCATCCATCCATCATCCATCCATCATCCATCCATCCATCCATCATCCATCCATCATCCATCATCCATCGATCCATCATTCATCGATCCATCATCCATCCATCCATCATCCATCCATCCATCATCCATCCATCATCATCCATCCATCATCCATCATCCATCCATCCATCATCCATCGATCCATCATCCATCCATCCATCGATCCATCATCCATCCATCATCCATCCATCCATCATCCATCCATCCATCATCCATCCATCCATCATCCATCCATCTATCATCCATCCATCCATTATCCATTGATCCATCATCCATCCATCCATCCATCCATCATCCATCGATCCATCATCCATCCATCCATCCATCCATCCATCGATCCATCATCCATCCATCATCCATCGATCCATCATCGATCCATGATCCATCCATCCATCATCAATCGATCCATCATCCATTGATCCATCATCCATCCATCATCCATCGATCCATCATCGATCCATGATCCATCCATCCATCATCAATCGATCCATCATCCATCCATCATCCATCGATCCATCATCCATCCATCATTCATCGATCCATCATCCATCCATCCATCATCCATCGATCCATCATCCATCCATCATCCATCCATCATCCATTGATCCATCATCCATCAATCATCCATCCATCATCCATCGATCCATCATCCATCCATCATCCATCCATCCATCATCCATCGATCCATCATCCATCCATCCATCATCCATCCATCCATCATCCATCCATCCATCATCCATCGATCCATCATCCATCCATCATCCATCCATCCATCATCCATCCATCATCCATCGATCCATCATCCATCCATAATCCATCGATCCATCATCCATCGATCCATCATCCATCCATCCATCATCCATCGATCCATCATCCATCCATCCATCATCCATTGATCCATCATCCATCCATCCATCATCCATCATCCATCCATCATCCATCGATCCATCAGCCATCCATCCATCATCCATCGATCCATCATCCATCCATCCATCATCCATCGATCCATCATCCATACATCAACCATCGATCCATCATCCATCCATCCATCATCCATCGATCCATCATCCATCGATCCATCATCCATCATCCATCAATCCATCATCCATCCATCATCCATCGATCATCCATCCATCATACATCGATCCATCATCCATCCATCTATCATCCATCGATCAATCATCCATCCATCCATCATCCATCAATCCATCATCCATCCATCCATCATCCATCCATCATCCATCATCCATCCATCCATCATCCATCCATCATCCATTCATCATCCATCCATCCATCTTCCATCCATCCATCAATCCATCCATCAACCATCAATCCATCATCCATCGATCCATCATCCATCCATCCATCATGGATCCATCCATCCATTCATCCATCCATCATCCATCCATCCATCTATCCATCATCCATCCATCCATCATCCATCCATCCATCATCCATCCATCCATCCATCATCCATCCATCCATCCATCCATCCATCATCCATCGATCCATCATCCATCGATCCATCATCCATCCATCCATCATCCATCCATCATCCATCCATGATCCATCCATCCATCATCCATCGATCCATCATCCATCCATCCATCATCCATCGATCCATCATCCATCCATCCATCATCCATCCATCCATCATCCATCCATCCATACATCCATCCATCATCCATCCATCATCCATCATCCATCCATCCATCCATCCATCCATCGATCCATCATCCATCCATCATCCATCGATCCATCATCGATCCATGATCCATCCATCCATCATCAATCGATCCATCATCCATTGATCCATCATCCATCCATCATCCATCGATCCATCATCGATCCATGATCCATCCATCCATCATCAATCGATCCATCATCCATCCATCATCCATCGATCCATCATCCATCCATCATTCATCGATCCATCATCCATCCATCCATCATCCATCGATCCATCATCCATCCATCATCCATCCATCATCCATTGATCCATCATCCATCAATCATCCATCCATCATCCATCGATCCATCATCCATCCATCATCCATCCATCCATCATCCATCGATCCATCATCCATCCATCCATCATCCATCCATCCATCATCCATCCATCCATCATCCATCGATCCATCATCCATCCATCATCCATCCATCCATCATCCATCCATCATCCATCGATCCATCATCCATCCATAATCCATCGATCCATCATCCATCGATCCATCATCCATCCATCCATCATCCATCGATCCATCATCCATCCATCCATCATCCATTGATCCATCATCCATCCATCCATCATCCATCATCCATCCATCATCCATCGATCCATCAGCCATCCATCCATCATCCATCGATCCATCATCCATCCATCCATCATCCATCGATCCATCATCCATACATCAACCATCGATCCATCATCCATCCATCCATCATCCATCGATCCATCATCCATCGATCCATCATCCATCCATCCATCATCCATCCATCATCCATCCATCCATCATCCATCCATCCATCATCCATCCATCCATCATCCATCCATCCATCCATCCATCATCCATCAATCCATCATCCATCCATCATCCATCGATCATCCATCCATCATACATCGATCCATCATCCATCCATCTATCATCCATCGATCAATCATCCATCCATCCATCATCCATCAATCCATCATCCATCCATCCATCATCCATCCATCATCCATCATCCATCCATCCATCATCCATCCATCATCCATTCATCATCCATCCATCCATCTTCCATCCATCCATCAATCCATCCATCAACCATCAATCCATCATCCATCGATCCATCATCCATCCATCCATCATGGATCCATCCATCCATTCATCCATCCATCATCCATCCATCCATCTATCCATCATCCATCCATCCATCATCCATCCATCCATCATCCATCCATCCATCCATCATCCATCCATCCATCCATCCATCCATCATCCATCGATCCATCATCCATCGATCCATCATCCATCCATCCATCATCCATCCATCATCCATCCATGATCCATCCATCCATCATCCATCGATCCATCATCCATCCATCCATCATCCATCGATCCATCATCCATCCATCCATCATCCATCCATCCATCATCCATCCATCCATACATCCATCCATCATCCATCCATCATCCATCATCCATCCATCATCCATCGATCCATCATCCATCCATCCATCATCTATCCATCATCCATCCATCCATCATCCAACCATCTATCACCCATCCATCATCCATCAATCCATCATCCATCCATCATCCATTTATCCATCATCCATCCATCCATCATCCATCCATCCATCCATCATCCATCGATCCATCATCCATCCATCCATCCATCATCCATCCATCCATCATCCATCCATCCATCATCCATCCATCATCCATTTATCCATCATCCATCCATCATCCTTCCATCCATCATCCATCCATCATCCATCGATCCATCATCCATCCATCATCCATTTATCCATCATCCATCCATCCATCCATCATCCATCCATCCATCATCCATCCATCATCCATCCATCATCCATCCATCATCCATCCATCCATCATCCATCATCCATCCATCCATCATCCATCGATCCATCATCCATCCATCCATCATCCATCCATCATCCATCAATCATCCATCCATCCATCATCCATCCATCCATCATCCATCGATCCATCATCCATCGATCCATCATCCATCCATCATCCATCCATCATCCATCAACCCATCATCCATCCAACCATCATCCATCCATCCATCATCCATCCATCATCCATCCATCATCCATCAACCATCAATCCATCATCCATCATCCATCGATCCATCATCCATCCATCATCCATCGATCCATCATCCATCCATCATCCATCCATCCATCATCTATCCATCATCCATCCATCCATCATCCAACCATCTATCATCCATCCATCATCCATCCATCCATCATCCTTCCATCCATCATCCATCCATCATCCATCGATCCATCCATCATCCATTTATCCATCATCCATCCATCCATCCATCCATCCATCATCCATCGATCCATCATCCATCCATCCATCCATCCATCATCCATCCATCCATCATCCATCCATCATCCATCGATCCATCATCCATCGATCCATCATCCATCCATCATCCATCGATCCATCATCCATCCATCCATCATCCATCAACCCATCATCCATCCATCCATCATCCATCCATCCATCATCCATCCATCCATCATCCATCCATCCATCGATCCATCATCCATCCATCCATCATCCATCCATCCATTATCCATTGATCCATCATCCATCCATCCATCATCCATCGATCCATCATCCATCCATCCATCCATTGATCCATCATCCATCCATCCATCATCCATTGATCCATCATCCATCCATCATCCATCGATCCATCATCCATCCATCCATCATCTATCGATCCATCATCCATCCATCATCCATCGATCCATCATCCATCGATCCATCATCCATCCATCCATCATCCATCCATCCATCATCCATCCATCCATCCATCATCCATCGATCCATCATCCATCCATACATCATCCATCCATCCATCATCCATCATCCATCCATCCATCATCCATCCATCCATCATCCATCATCCATCCATCATCCATCGATCCATCATCCATCGATCCATCATCCATCCATCATCCATCCATCATCCATCGATCCAACATCCATCCATCATCCATCCATCCATCATTCATCGATCCATCATCCATTGATCCATCATCCATCCATCATCCATCCATCCCTCATCCATCCATCATCCATCGATCCATCCATCATCCATCGATCCATCATCCATCCATCATCCATCCATCATCCATCCATCCATCCATCATCCATCGATCGATCATCCATCCATCATCCATCCATCATCCATCCATCCATCATCCATCCATCCATCATCCATCCATCATCCATCCATCCATCATCCATCCATCCATCGATCCATCATCCATCCATCCATCATCCATCCATCCATCGATCCATCATCCATCCATCATCCATCCATCATCCATCCATCAATCCATCATCCATCATTCATCCATCATCCATCCATCATCCATCAATCCATCATCCATCGATCCATCATCCATCCATCATCCATCGATCCATCATCCATCCATCCATCATCCATCGATCCATCATCCATCCATCATCCATCCATCATCCATCCATCATCCATTAACCCATCATCCATCCAACCATAATCCATCCATCCATCATCCATCCATCATCCATCCATCCATCATCGTTCCATCATCCATCAACCATCAATCCATCATCCATCATCCATCGATCCATCATCCATCCATCATCCATCGATCCATCATCCATCCATCATCCATCCATCCATCATCTATCCATCATCCATCCATCCATCATCCAACCATCTATCATCCATCCATC
Organism: Telmatherina bonti; assembly: GCF_933228915.1. Taxonomy (NCBI): domain Eukaryota; kingdom Metazoa; phylum Chordata; class Actinopteri; order Atheriniformes; family Telmatherinidae; genus Telmatherina; species Telmatherina bonti. The sequence continues at coordinate 2,907,336 of NC_136626.1, read as the reverse complement.
ATCCATCCATCCATCATCCTTCCATCCATCATCCATCCATCATCCATCGATCCATCATCCATCCATCATCCATTTATCCATCATCCATCCATCCATCCATCCATCCATCATCCATCATCCATCCATCCATCCATCCATCATCCATCCATCCATCATCCATCCATCATCCATCGATCCATCATCCATCCATCATCCATCCATCATCCATCGATCCATCATCCATCCATCCATCATCCATCAACCCATCATCCATCCATCCATCATCCATCCATCCATCATCCATCCATCCATCGATCCATCATCCATCCATCTATCATCCATCCATCCATTATCCATTGATCCATCATCCATCCATCCATCCATCCATCATCCATCGATCCATCATCAATCCATCCATCCATTGATCCATCATCCATCCATCATCCATCCATCCATCATCCATTGATCCATCATCCATCCATCATCCATCGATCCATCATCCATCCATCCATCATCTATCGATCCATCATCCATCCATCATCCATCGATCCATCATCCATCGATCCATCATCCATCCATCCATCATCCATCCATCCATCCATCATCCATCCATCCATCATCCATCCATCCATCATCCATCATCCATCCATCCATCCATCCATCATCCATCCATCATCCATCATCCATCGATCCATCATCCATCCATCCATCATCCATCAATCCATCATCCATCCATCCATCATCCATCGATCCATCATCCATCCATCATCCATCAATCCATCATCCATCCATCCATCATCCATCGATCCATCATCCATCCATCATCCATCGATCCATCATCCATCCATCATCCATCAACCATCAATCCATCATCCATCGATCCATCATCCATCAATCCATCATCCATCGATCCATCATCCATCCATGATCCATCCGTCCATCATCCATCCATCATCCATCATCCATCCATCATCCATCGATCCATCATCCATCGATCCATCATCCATCCATCATCCATCCATCATCCATCGATCCAACATCCATCCATCATCCATCCATCCATCATCCATCCATCCATCATTCATCGATCCATCATCCATTGATCCATCATCCATCCATCATCCATCCATCCCTCATCCATCCATCATCCATCCATCATCCATCGATCCATCATCCATCCATCTTCCATCGATCCATCATGCATCCATCATCCATCGATCCATCCATCATCCATCGATCCATCATCCATCCATCATCCATCCATCCATCCATCATCCATCCATCATCCATCGATCGATCATCCATCCATCATCCATCCATCATCCATCCATCCATCATCCATCATCCATCCATCCATCATCCATCCATCCATCGATCCATCATCCATCCATCCATCATCCATCCATCCATCATCCATCGATCCATCATCCATCCATCATCCATCCATCCATCATCCATCCATCCATCATCCATCCATCATCCATCCATCCATCATCCATCCATCCATCATCCATCGATCCATCATCCATCCATCCATCGATCCATCATCCATCCATCATCCATCGATCCATCATCCATCCATCATCCATCCATCCATCATCCATCCATCCATCGATCCATCATCCATCCATCATCCATCCATCTATCATCCATCCATCCATTATCCATTGATCCATCATCCATCCATCCATCCATCCATCATCCATCGATCCATCATCCATCCATCCATCAATCATCCATCCATCATCCATCCATCCATCATCCATCCATCCATCATCCATTGATCCATCATCCATCCATCATCCATCGATCCATCATCCATCCATCATCCATCCATCCATCATCCATTGATCCATCATCCATCCATCATCCATCGATCCATCATCCATCCATCCATCATCTATCGATCCATCATCCATCCATCATCCATCGATCCATCATCCATCCACCCATCATCCATCGATCCATCATCCATCCATCCATCCATCATCCATCGATCCATCATCCATCCATCCATCATCCATCGATCCATCATCCATCCATCCATCCATCATCCATCGATCCATCATCCATCCATCCATCATCCATCCATCCATCATCCATCATCCATCCATCATCCATCCATCCATCATCCATCCATCATCCATCGATCCATCATCCATCCATCCATCATCCATCGACCCATCATCCATCCATCATCCATCCATCATCCATCCATCCATCATCCATCCATCCATCATCCATCAATCCATCATCCATCCATCCATCATCCATCGATCCATCATCCATCCATCATCCATCAATCCATCATCCATCCATCCATCATCCATCGATCCATCATCCATCGATCCATCATCCATCCATCATCCATCCATCCATCATCCATCCATCCATCATCCATCCATCATCCATCCATCCATCATCCATCCATCCATCATCCATCGATCCATCATCCATCCATCCATCGATCCATCATCCATCCATCATCCATCGATCCATCATCCATCCATCATCCATCCATCCATCATCCATCCATCCATCGATCCATCATCCATCCATCATCCATCCATCTATCATCCATCCATCCATTATCCATTGATCCATCATCCATCCATCCATCCATCCATCATCCATCGATCCATCATCCATCCATCCATCAATCATCCATCCATCATCCATCCATCCATCATCCATCCATCCATCATCCATTGATCCATCATCCATCCATCATCCATCGATCCATCATCCATCCATCATCCATCCATCCATCATCCATTGATCCATCATCCATCCATCATCCATCGATCCATCATCCATCCATCCATCATCTATCGATCCATCATCCATCCATCATCCATCGATCCATCATCCATCCACCCATCATCCATCGATCCATCATCCATCCATCCATCCATCATCCATCGATCCATCATCCATCCATCCATCATCCATCGATCCATCATCCATCCATCCATCCATCATCCATCGATCCATCATCCATCCATCCATCATCCATCCATCCATCATCCATCATCCATCCATCATCCATCCATCCATCATCCATCCATCATCCATCGATCCATCATCCATCCATCCATCATCCATCGACCCATCATCCATCCATCATCCATCCATCATCCATCCATCCATCATCCATCCATCCATCATCCATCAATCCATCATCCATCCATCCATCATCCATCGATCCATCATCCATCCATCATCCATCAATCCATCATCCATCCATCCATCATCCATCGATCCATCATCCATCGATCCATCATCCATCCATCATCCATCCATCCATCCATCATCCATCGATCCATCATCCATCCATCCATCATCCATCCATCATCCATCCATCCATCATCCATCCATCATCCATCGATCCATCATCCATCCATCCATCATCCATCCATCCATCATCCATCGACCCATCATCCATCCATCATCCATCCATCATCCATCCATCCATCATCCATCCATCCATCATCCATCAATCCATCATCCATCCATCCATCATCCATCGATCCATCATCCATCCATCATCCATCAATCCATCATCCATCCATCCATCATCCATCGATCCATCATCCATCCATCATCCATCGATCCATCATCCATCCATCATCCATCAACCATCAATCCATCGATCCATCATCCATCAATCCATCATCCATCAATCCATCATCCATCGATCCATCATCCATCCATGATCCATCCGTCCATCATCCATCCATCATCCATCATCCATCCATCATCCATCGATCCATCATCCATCGATCCATCATCCATCCATCATCCATCCATCATCCATCGATCCAACATCCATCCATCATCCATCCATCCATCATCCATCCATCCATCATTCATCGATCCATCATCCATTGATCCATCATCCATCCATCATCCATCCATCCCTCATCCATCCATCATCCATCCATCATCCATCGATCCATCATCCATCCATCATCCATCGATCCATCATGCATCCATCATCCATCGATCCATCCATCATCCATCGATCCATCATCCATCCATCATCCATCCATCCATCCATCATCCATCCATCCATCCATCATCCATCGATCGATCATCCATCCATCATCCATCCATCCATCATCCATCGATCCATCATCCATCCATCCATCATCCATCCATCCATCGATCCATCATCCATCCATCCATCATCCATCCATCCATCATCCATCGATCCATCATCCATCCATCCATCATCCATCCATCCATCCATCATCCATCAATCCATCATCCATCCATCGATCCATCATCCATCCATCATCCATCAACCCATCATCCATCGATCCATCATCCATCCATCCATCATCCATCAATCCATCATTCATCCATCATCCATCCATCATCCATCAATCCATCATCCATCGATCCATCATCCATCCATCATCCATCGATCCATCATCCATCCATCCATCATTCATCGATCCATCATCCATTGATCCATCATCCATCCATCCATCATCCATCGATCCATCATCCATCCATCATCCATCGATCCATCATCCATCGATCAATCATGCATCCATCATCCATCGATCCATCCATCATGCATCCATCATCCATCGATCCATCATCCATCCATCATCCATCCATCCATCATCCATCCATCCATCATCCATCGATCCATCATCCATCCATCATCCATCCATCATCCATTTATCCATCATCCATCCATCCATCCATCATCCATCCATCATCCATCATCCATCGATCCATCCATCCATCATTCATCGATCCATCATCCATTGATCCATCATCCATCATCCATCCATCCATCATCCATCCATCATCATCCATCCATCATCCATCCATCCATCATCCATCCATCCATCATCCATCGATCCATCATCCATCCATCCATCGATCCATCATCCATCCATCATCCATCGATCCATCATCCATCCATCATCCATCCATCCATCATCCATCCATCCATCGATCCATCATCCATCCATCATCCATCCATCTATCATCCATCCATCCATTAGCCATTGATCCATCATCCATCCATCCATCATCCATCGATCCATCATCCATCCATCGATCCATCATCCATCCATCATCCATCCATCCATCATCCATCCATCCATCATCCATTGATCCATCATCCATCCATCATCCATCGATCCATCATCCATCCATCATCCATCCATCCATCATCAATCGATCCATCATCCATCCATCATCCATCGATCCATCATCCATCCATCATTCATCGATCCATCATCCATCCATCCATCATCCATCGATCCATCATCCATCCATCATCCATCCATCATCCATTGATCCATCATCCATCAATCATCCATCCATCATCCATCGATCCATCATCCATCCATCCATCATCCATCCATCATCCATCCATCCATCATCCATCGATCCATCATCCATCCATCCATCATCCATCCATCCATCATCCATCCATCCATCATCCATCCATCATCCATCCATCCATCATCCATCCATCATCCATCCATCCATCATCGATCCATCATCCATCGATCCATCATCCATCCATCCATCATCCATCCATCCATCATCCATCCATCATCCATCGATCCATCATCCATCCATCCATCATCCATTGATCCATCATCCATCCATCCATCATCCATCATCCATCCATCATCCATCGATCCATCAGCCATCCATCCATCATCCATCGATCCATCATCCATCCATCATCCATCGATCCATCATCCATCCATCCATCATCCATCGATCCATCATCCATCCATCAACCATCGATCCATCATCCATCCATCCATCATCCATCGATCCATCATCCATCCATCCATCATCCATCGATCCATCATCCATCCATCATCCATCGATCCATCATCCATCGATCCATCATCCATCCATCATCCATCCATCCATCATCCATCCATCCATCATCCATCCATCCATCATCCATCGATCCATCCATCCATCATCCATCAATCCATCATCCATCCATCATCCATCGATCATCCATCCATCATACATCGATCCATCATCCATCCATCTATCATCCATCGATCAATCATCCATCCATCCATCATCCATCCATCCATCATCCATCCATCCATCATCCATCCATCATCCATCATCCATCCATCCATCATCCATCCATCATCCATCCATCATCCATCCATCCATCTTCCATCCATCCATCATCCATCCATCCATCCATCAACCATCAATCCATCATCCATCGATCCATCATGGATCCATCCATCCATTCATCCATCCATCATCCATCCATCATCCATCCATCCATCCATCGATCCATCATCCATCCATCATCCATCGATCCATCATCCATCCATGATCCATCCGTCCATCATCCATCCATCATCCATCATCCATCCATCGATCCATCATCCATCGATCCATCCATCATCCATCCATCATCCATCCATCATCCATCGATCCATCATCCATCCATCATCCATCCATCCATCATCCATCAATCCATCATCCATCCATCCATCATCCATCGACCCATCATCCATCCATCATCCATCCATCCATCATCCATCCATCATCCATCCATCCATCCATCATCCATCAATCCATCATCCATCCATCCATCATCCATCGATCCATCATCCATCCATCATCCATCGATCCATCAACCATCAATCCATCATCCATCGATCCATCATCCATCGATCCATCATCCATCCATCCATCCATCATCCATCAATCCATCATCCATCGATCCATCATCCATCCATGATCCATCCGTCCATCATCCATCCATCATCCATCATCCATCCATCGATCCATCATCCATCGATCCATCCATCATCCATCCATCATCCATCGATCCATCATCCATCCATCATCCATCCATCCATCATCCATCCATCCATCATTCATCGATCCATCATCCATTGATCCATCATCCATCCATCCATCATCCATCCATCCATCATCCATCATCCATCGATCCATCATCCATCCATCATCCATCGATCCATCATGCATCCATCATGCATCCATCATCCATCCATCATCCATCGATCCATCCATCATGCATCCATCATCCATCCATCATCCATCGATCCATCATCCATCCATCATCCATCGATCCATCATCCATCCATCCATCATCCATCCATCCATCATCCATCCATCATCCATCCATCCATCATCCATCGATCCATCATCCATCCATCCATCCATCATCCATCGATCCATCATCCATCCATCATCCATCCATCCATCCATCATCCATCCATCCATCATCCATCGATCCATCATCCATCCATCCATCATCCATCCATCCATCATCCATTGATCCATCATCCATCCATCCATCATCCATCCATCATCCATCGATCCATCATCCATCCATCATCCATCCATCCATCATCCATCCATCCATCATCCATTGATCCATCATCCATCCATCCATCATCCATCATCCATCCGTCATCCATCCATCATCCATCGATCCATCAGCCATCCATCCATCATCCATCGATCCATCATCCATCCATCATCCATCGATCCATCATCCATCCATCCATCATCCATCGATCCATCATCCATCCATCAACCTTCGATCCATCATCCATCCATCCATCATCCATCGATCCATCATCCATCCATCCATCATCCATCGATCCATCATCCATCGATCCATCATCCATCCATCCATCCATCATCCATCCATCCATCATCCATCGATCCATCATCCATCCATCGATCCATTATCCATCCATCCATCATCCATCGATCCATCATCCATCGATCCATCCATCCATCATCCATCCATCCATCATCCATCCATCATCCATCGATCATCCATCCATCATGCATCGATCCATCATCCATCCATCCATCTATCATCCATCGATCAATCATCCATCCATCCATCATCCATCCATCCATCATCCATCCATCATCCATCGATCCATCATCCATCCATCATCCATCGATCCATCATCCATCCATCCATCATCCATCCATCATCCATCCATCCATCCATCTTCCATCCATCATCCATCCATCATCCATCCGTCCATCATCCATCCATCCATCCATCCATCCATCCATCTGTCTCTGTCCATCCATCCTTCATCCATTAATCCATCCAGCCAACCACACGTCCGTCCATCCATCAATCTACCAATCCATCCATCCATCATCCATCGGTAATCATTTTTCAATAATATATATATATAAAAAATACAAATATAGAAATGGCACTGTCTCTAGTGGGAGCTAGTAGTAGGAGCTCCTCCACACCCAATTTTTCTTTTTAACTTTTATGTGTCTTTAGTGTTACGTGAATTTTCTTTTTGTTTTTTGTACTGCTGCAGTTGTTCTTTTCCACACTGGTAATATTTAGACACCATGATTTGGAGGTAAAGATACTTTTTTCTTTGTTTTGCGCTGCTTGTTTTGCAAATTTATTTTGCCAAGGGGAACTTTTATAGATGTAATGATCCCCTTGAATTTCTTGATTCTTGCGCTGCTTGTTTTACTCATGGCCCACATCAGTAGTGCCGAGATGTCCACCGGCATTGTTTACACATGCGACCAGCTGATGGCGCTAAAACAGGTGTGTCAGAATCCAGTCTTTGAGGGCCAGAATCCGGCAGGTTTTTGTTGTTTCCCTCCACCAACACAGCTGATTCAAATCAATGGATCCAGCAGCTTCTCGTCAACCTGTTTGAGTGTTGGTCAGATGTGTGTTGGAGCATGGAGACAGCAAAAACCTGCAGGATACCGGCCCTCCAGGACTGCAGTTTGACACCCCTGCTCTAAGACTACCATCCTTTATGGTCAGAGAGAAGCACAATATCCTGAAGGAGCTCAGGAGGAAATGATGAGGGGGAAAAGCAGGAGTTAAACAGAGGATGAAGAAGCAACATTTTAAACCCTGTCTTCCCGCAGTCATAACAGGGAATGTCAGGTCCATGGCATTCAAGATGGACGAGCTGGAAGCGCTCGCACCGACCCAGTGGGAGTACAGAGAGGCCAGTATCATGTGTTTCACAGAGACATGGCTCCACAGATTGATACCGGACTCAAAGGTGAGAATTGCCAGCTTCCACACCTTGCGAGCAGACTGAGACACCACTGCGGCCGGTAAGAAGAAGGAAGATGGAATTGCCATGCTTGTTACAACAGGTGGTGCAATATAATCTATATTTCCCCAACCAGTAAAGCGGACATGGCCAGTGACGAAACTGTTGACCTGCAGACTACACATCCTGGTGCCTTCATATTCAACAGGCCTCTCGAGCCTCCACTCTCCCCACATTCTCTCAGTATGTCCAGTGTTGCACAAGACAAAGTAAGACTTTGGATGTATTGTATGCTAATGTCAGTGATGCATATATCTCCACTGCACTCCCTTCACAAGGCAAGTCTGACCATAATCTTGTCTTGCTCTCCTCTTCAACACACCTTTGGTTCAGAAACAACAAGTCACCGTGAGGACTGTTGTCTGAGTGATGCCCAGGAGACCACTGGCTTACGGTGATGTTCCCTCTGCAGAAGATTTATGGTGACGTTACTCCTGCTGAGGGCTTACGGGGCTTTTCCCGATGTGGAGGGCTTACGGGGATGTTCCCTCTGTGGAGGGCTTACGGGGATGTTCCCTCTGTGGAGTGCTTACGGGGATGTTCCCTCCGCGGAGGGCTTACGGGGATGTTCCCTCTGTGGTGGGATTATGGTAATGTTCCTCCGCTGAGGGCTTACGGTGATGTTCCCTCCGCTAAGGGCTTACGGTGATGTTCCCTCCGTGGTGGGCTTACGGTAATGTTCCTCTGCTGAGGGCTTACGCTGATGTTCCCTCCGCGGAGGGCTTACGGTGATGTTCCCTCCGTGAAGGGCTTACGGTAATGTTCCTCTGCTGAGGGCTTACGGTGATGTTCCCTCCGCGGAGGGCTTACGGTAATGTTCCTCTGCTGAGGGCTTACGGTGATGTTCCCTCCGCGGAGGGCTTACGGTGATGTTCCCTCCGCGGAGGGCTTACGGTAATGTTCCTCTGCTGAGGGCTTACGGTGATGTTCCCTCCGCGGAGGGCTTACGGTGATGTTCCCTCTGTGGAGGGCTTACGGGGATGTTCCCTCTGTGGAGTGCTTACGGGGATGTTCCCTCCGCGGAGGGCTTACGGGGATGTTCCCTCTGTGGTGGGATTATGGTAATGTTCCTCCGCTGAGGGCTTACGGTGATGTTCCCTCCGCTAAGGGCTTACGGTGATGTTCCCTCCGTGGTGGGCTTACGGTAATGTTCCTCTGCTGAGGGCTTACGCTGATGTTCCCTCCGCGGAGGGCTTACGGTGATGTTCCCTCCGTGAAGGGCTTACGGTAATGTTCCTCTGCTGAGGGCTTACGGTGATGTTCCCTCCGCGGAGGGCTTACGGTAATGTTCCTCTGCTGAGGGCTTACGGTGATGTTCCCTCCGCGGAGGGCTTACGGTGATGTTCCCTCCGCGGAGGGCTTACGGTAATGTTCCTCCGCTGAGGGCTTACGGTGATGTTCACTCCGCGGAGGGCTTACGGTGATGTTCCCTCCGCGGAGGGCTTACGTTAATGTTCCCTCCGCGGAGGGCTTACGGTGATGTTCCTCCGCGGAGGGCTTACGGTGATGTTCCCTCCGCGGAGGGCTTACGGTGATGTTCGCTCCGCGGAGGGCTTACGGTGATGTTCCCTCCGCGGAGGGCTTACGGTGATGTTCCTCCGCGGAGGGCTTACGGTGATGTTCCCTCCGCGGAGGGCTTACGGTAATGTTCATCCGCTGAGGGCTTACGGTGATGTTCCCGATGTGGAGGGCTTACGGTGATGTTCCCGATGTGGAGTGCTTACGGGGATGTTCCCCCCGCGGAGGGCTTACGGGGATGTTCCCTCTGCGGTGGGCTTACGGTAATGTTCCTCCCCTGAGGGCTTACGGTGATGTTCCCTCCGCGGAGGGCTTACGGTGATGTTCCTCCGCGGAGGGCTTACGGTGATGTTCCCTCCGCGGAGGGCTTACGGTAATGTTCCTCTGCTGAGGGCTTACGGTGATGTTCCCTCCGCGGAGGGCTTACGGTGATGTTCCCTCCGCGGAGGGCTTACGGTAATGTTCCCTCCGCGGAGGGCTTACGGTGATGTTCCTCCACGGAGGGCTTACGGTGATGTTCCCTCCGCGGAGGGCTTACGGTGATGTTCGCTCCGCGGAGGGCTTACGGTGATGTTCCCTCCGCGGAGGGCTTACGGTGATGTTCCTCCGCGGAGGGCTTACGGTGATGTTCCCTCCGCGGAGGGCTTACGGTAATGTTCATCCGCTGAGGGCTTACGGTGATGTTCCCGATGTGGAGGGCTTACGGTGATGTTCCCGATGTGGAGTGCTTACGGGGATGTTCCCCCCGCGGAGGGCTTACGGGGATGTTCCCTCTGCGGTGGGCTTACGGTAATGTTCCTCCCCTGAGGGCTTACGGTGATGTTCCCTCCGCGGAGGGCTTACGGTGATGTTCCTCCGCGGAGGGCTTACGGTGATGTTCCCTCCGCGGAGGGCTTACGGTGATGTTCCTCCGCGGTGGGCTTACGGTGATGTTCCTCTGCTGAGGGCTTACGGTGATGTTCCCTCCGCGGTGGGGTTACGGTGATGTTCCCTCCGCGGTGGGCTTACGGTGATGTTCCTCCGCGGAGGGCTTACGGTGATGTTCCCTCCGCGGAGGGCTTACGGTGATGTTCCTCCGCTGAGGGCTTACGGTGATGTTCCCGATGTGGAGGGCTTACGGTGATGTTCCCGATGTGGAGTGCTTACGGGGATGTTCCCCCCGCGGAGGGCTTACGGGGATGTTCCCTCTGCGGTGGGCTTACGGTAATGTTCCTCCGCTGAGGGCTTACGGTGATGTTCCCTCCGCGGAGGGCTTACGTTAATGTTCCCTCCGCGGAGGGCTTACGGTGATGTTCCTCCGCGGAGGGCTTACGGTGATGTTCCTCCGCGGTGGGCTTACGGTGATGTTCCCTCCGCGGTGGGGTTACGGTGATGTTCCCTCCGCGGTGGGCTTACGGTAATGTTCCTCTGCTGAGGGCTTACGGTGATGTTCCCTCCGCGAAGTGCCCACGGTGATGTTCCTCTGCTGAGGGCTTACGGTAATGTTCTCTCCGCGAAGGGCTTACGGTGATGTTCCCTCCGCGAAGGGTTTACGGTGATGTTCGTCCTCTGAGGGCTTACGGCGATGTTCCCTCCGCGGTAGGCTTACGGTAATGTTCCCTCCGTGGAGGGCTTACGGTGGTGTTCCCTCCGTGGAGGGCTTACAGCGATGTTCCCTCCGCGGTGGGCTTACGGTGATGTTCCTTCCGCGGAGGGCTTACGGTGATGTTCCTCTGCTGAGGGCTTACGGTAATGTTCTCTCCGCGAAGGGCTTACGGTGATGTTCCCTCCGCGAAGGGCTTACGGTGATGTTCGTCCTCTGAGGGCTTACGGCGATGTTCCCTCCGCGGTAGGCTTACGGCGATGTTCCCTCCGCGGTGGGCTTACGGTGATGTTCCTTCCGCGGAGGGCTTACGGTAATGTTCCTCCGCTGAGGGCTTACGGTGATGTTCCCTCCGCGAAGGGCTTACGGTGATGTTTCCTCCGCGGAGGGCTTACGGTGATGTTCCCTCCGCGGAGGGCTTACGGTGATGTTCCTCCGCGGAGGGCTTACGGTGATGTTCCTCCGCGGAGGGCTTACGGTGATGTTCCCTCCGCGGAGGGCTTACGGTGATGTTCCTCCGCGGAGGGCTTACGGTAATGTTCCTCCGCTGAGGGCTTACGGTGATGTTCCCGATGTGGAGGGCTTACGGTGATGTTCCCGATGTGGAGTGCTTACGGTGATGTTCCTCCGCGGAGGGCTTACGGGGATGTTCCCTCTGCGGTGGGCTTAGGGTGATGTTCCCTCTGCGGAAGATTTATGGTGACGTTACTCCTGCTGAGGGCTTACGGGGCTTTTCCCGATATGGAGGGCTTACGGGGATGTTCCCTCTGCGGAGTGCTTAAGGTAATGTTCCTCCGCTGAGGGCTTACAGTGCTTTTCCCGATGCGGAGGGCTTACGGTGATGTTCCACCTGCGTCCACCTGCCCGTAGGGGGCCTGCTCACTCCTTGATGAGGAACATGGGGGTCCTCAGGGATCTATGCTTTCCCCCCTTCCCTTTTCGCCACTTACACAGCTGACTTCCAGTACTACTCTGAGACATGTCACCTCCAGAAATACTCGGATGACACGGCCATTGTGGGCTGTGTGGAAGATGGGCAGGACACTGAATATGGGGAGCTCGCGCAGAGTTTTGTTTGGTGGTGTGGGGAGAATCACTTTCAGCTGAACGTGACCAAGACAAAGGCGATGGTCATGGATTTCAGCAGAATTAAGTCCCTACTCTCCCAGTCTGCATCAGAGGGAAAGATGTGGAAATAGTCCAATCTTACTAGTTCCTGGGTGTCCAGCTGGACAACAAACTGGAGTGGTTCACAAAGACTGATGCTGTCTAAAAGAAGGCCATGAGCAGACTTTCCTTCTTCAGGATATTCAGGTCCTTCAGTGTCATGTAGATGTCATGTAGAGCAGCGGGAGCAGACTGACTCATTAAGAAGGCAGGGTCTGTTGTTGCCTTAAAACTGACCAACCTGGAGGAGGTGGCGAGGGAGAGGATGTTGACCATCCCTCTCACCCCCACAACACCGTGGACAAACAGGAGCAGCTTCAGCAACAGACTCCTCCAGCGCCGCTGCTCTAAGGAACGGTACAGGAGGTCGTTCCTGCTGTCTGCCATCCGTCTTTATAACATCTCTATCTGTTGGATAACTGCATTAATGCATCATCTGAGGTGTCCTGCAAATCTAGTCAGGTAACCGTGTTTAGTTTTTATTCTCATTTTCATTCTATGTAAATAGACTGCTGTTATGTGTGTGTATATCTTGCATCTATAGATTTAATGTTTGTGTTTCTGATATTAACTACAATTCAATCCATACGGGAATAAATAAAGTACGTCTTAATCCTAATCTTAATATCATCATTAATTAGTATACAGGAAAACATGGCTGACAGTGATAAGAAAAGATAAAACCTGTTCTAGTAAAGGTCAGACCTGAACAGGTCATCAGACCGGACCGGGTCAGCCCAGCAGAACCTGCTTCCTCTCCATCATCCTCATCATCATCATCATTATCCTGACATGTACATCTGAGGAAATTCTGGTGTTTTTAAACTCACTAAGTCAAACTTTTCTGCTATTCTTCATCCTCCAGTAGAAACGCCAGCTCCAACGTGCACACGCACATGCACACACGCACACACACACACACACACACACACTGCTGTACAAACATAGAAGGGCACTGTAAGCACACACAGTAACATGCACGGTGCGGCAAGACTTTTCTCCACCAACATTGACCAATAAACAGCTAGGATGATGTCATTGGCATGCGGCTGGGTGGGCGGAGTCAGGGTGAGTGGCGAGGCGGGGACAGGTGAACCAGACACATCGCAACACCAATGACAACCAGCCACATCTATCTGTCCATCATCAGGAGAAAAGGAGGAGGAGAAGGACCAGGAGGAAGAGGAAAGAGGTTTCACAGACAGGAAACAGGAAATAAAGTGTTTTAGTGTTTTTACCTTGTCGGCTGATGAACGAACTAGCTAGAGAGCCACGGAGCTTATATCCTCCTTTCCAACGATAGACGGAGGAAAAGAAGAAAAACGAAAAGAAGAAACAGAAGCATGAATACACTGACTGATGGAGAGAAAGAGAGAAAGATGGCGAGAAAGAGCCTTTATTCCAGGCTACACAGGAAAAAGATTCGCACATACAACTAACAAAAGGAAAATGAGTTTTACAGTTTTCTGTAACTGAACGCAAAACATTCTGCAGACTACAAAAATCCATAAACTCCTCCAACCTGTTTGTGAGTTTAAAGAAATCAGATTCAACGCTGAGCCGAGCCGCTAGTAACCTGGTAAAGACTAAGACAACCTCCTCTGACCCTTGACCTTTGATCCTGTTCTTTCTGGTCTTCAAATCGCCAACTCAGCCTCACCAAAGATCAGGTTCAACAGTGAGTGAACAGATTTGTTACACCTGGAATACCAGGGACCATGAACAAAATAAGTAAAAAAAATACTGTTCTCCCAAGTCTAGAACCAAACCCCTCAGAAGCTCAAACAAACCCGTCAGCCGTGAACAAAAACATGGTGAACCGTTTCTGACCGGAAACAGAAAGGACACCCAGGCCTTGCGTTTGGATCAAGGTGTGCCAGGTACCTGTTAGATGCTATGGCCCCGTGCACAACCCTCCACTGAAGGCTTCCAGACCGTTTATCAATGGGGTGTACAGGGACTGCCAGCATACACCAGGCAACACCCCAGAGCCAAAAAACTCAGTCCACCTCGACCCCCTGCCAACCGCCAGAGAGCGTAGGTTTGAAACCTTCATGCTGATGAGATAAAGGGTCCTCTTTCCCTCAAACTCCCCCAGCTCTGGTCTCTGAAAAGTCAGTAGAAGTTCCTGGTTCTCCTGCCACTGCTCTATCGCAGGAGAAACTACCAGAGCAGGGAAAACATACTCATCATCCCACTAGTCAGACAGAGTACGGTTCTCAGCAAACGCTCTCAGCGGTTCTGGTAAAGAAGTACAGACCTCTTGTACCAGCCTGTTAAGAAGTCTGTCCGAGTGTATCCGTAGCCGACCAGCCAGAGTGGTAACCAAGGATTTCAGGAGGTGGCCCAGTTTAACACAGCCTGCCTCCCTCATACGGGACTGCAGAGTGACCGATGTGAGGATCTGAGAAGACAACAGCTTGCTTCCAAACAGGGGCTCCTCAAACAACCAGAACCCAGAAGAACAGACAAGTTCCCGCTAGAAGGAGAAATCCAATCAGATCCAGAGTCTGTGGTTGGAGCAGGAACAAATGTTTGTCGTAGCCAAGGCTCCCTGCCTTCCTTAACAATAGACAGGTGGTGTCCATCCACGCTGATCCAAAACTATAGAGCAGTCTCTGGGCTGTCTGTAGTCTGAAAGCTGTCACATGAGACATGATGTCAATCAGGCCCTGTCCCCCCTCCTGGACCGGGAGGTACAGAACCACTGCTCTCAACCAATGATGCCCAGACCAGAATAAGTCCACAAGCTTTCTCTGGATGTCCTCCAGCAAACATTCCGGTGGGGCCAGCACAATCAATCTGTGCCAGAGGGTCGAGGCGACCAGATTGTTAGCCACTAGGACCCTCCCCCTGTAGGACAGCTGAGGCAGGAACCACTTCCAGTAGGACAACCTAGCACACACTCTCTCCATGACGCCCTCCTACTTCTTATTCTGGTAAACCTCCCTCCCCAAATAAACACTCAAAACCTTTAGCCCCTGGTTCCCCCATCTGAAGCATTTGGGCAGAATAGGAGTGGGATTTTCAGCCCACTGTCCAGTCAGTACAGTCTCACTCTTGCTCCAGTTAACCTTAGCTGTAGAAGCCTGAGCTGCTCTTTAGCTGATCCACATCCCTCTGGTTCCTGACCAACACCGTGATGTCATCTGCATAGGCGGAGAGAACCAGCGAGGGGCGATGAGATGAACCCGGTAGCAAGAGACCCGATAACTGAACTCTCTGAACCTTGACTGGACAGCTCAGCCCCCAACTCACTTCGATCAAACAACATCTTTGTACATCAAGGTCAGTAAGGAGACAAAACCATCCCCAAAACCAAATGCTCTTAAAGGCAGGAAAAAGGTAGAAGTCCATTCCATGAACATTCCTTTAACACTTCCAACATCACCGCTCCTAGGAAGCTCAAAGTGCTTATGAAAGTCCACAGGTAACCCATCCAACCCTGGAGCCCGGCCGGAAGTCATCTGGCCAACTGCAGTAGTCAGTTCAGATGGCACCTCGAGAAGAGTTTTGTCTGCAGAGCTCAGCTGAGGAAGCCCCTCCAGCAGTTCCTCCATACGGTCCTTCTTACAGTCCTCCTGGCTGTAGAGGGCGCTGTAGAAGGACACGGCATGCTGCCTCATCATCATCGGGTCGGTGGTCGAGGAGCCGTCAGAGAGGCGGAGACAGGTCATCTGCTCACTCTGAGAGATAGATCTCTCCAGGTTGAAGAAGAAGGAGGTGGAAGGAGTTGTCTCTAACTGTGATGAACGTGGACCTGACCAGAGCTCCCTTAGCCGTCTCATGGACGAAAGAACCCAGCTCCTTCCTCTTCTGATCACCGTTATCACTGCCAGCGGCTAAAGCACCCTCTTCCAAAGCCTGGACTTCTTTTTCTGACTCACTGATGACCTTTTTATTCTAAGTGAAGAATGTCTACTGTACTGCTGACAGAAGACCCTGATCTGGGCTTTACGCACTTCCCACCACCTGCCCCCCCCCCCCCCATACCCCCAGAAGTCCTGGAAACTGCCAGAAAGAACCATCCTGTAGCAAACAGGATGGAGAGAAAGGTGGAGAGAAGGAGAGAAAGGTGGAGAGAAAGGTGGAGAGAAAGGTGGAGAGAAGGAGAGAAAGGTGGAGAGAAAGGTGGAGAGAAAGGTGGAGGGAAGGAGAGAAAGGTGGAGAGAAAGGTGGAGAGAAGGAGAGAAAGGTGGAGGGAAGGAGAGAAAGGTGGAGAGAAGGAGAGAAAGGTGGAGAGAAGGAGAGAAAGGTGGAGAGAAGGAGAGAAAGGTGGAGGGAAGGAGAGAAAGGTGGAGAGAAGGAGAGAAAGGTGGAGAGAAAGGTGGAGAGAAGGAGAGAAAGGTGGAGAGAAGGAGAGAAAGGTGGAGAGAAAGGTGGAGAGAAGGAGAGAAAGGTGGAGGGAAGGAGAGAAAGGGGGAGAGAAGGAGAGAAAGGTGGAGGGAAGGAGAGAAAGGTGGAGAGAAGGAGAGAAAGGTGGAGGGAAGGAGAGAAAGGGGGAGAGAAGGAGAGAAAGGTGGAGGGAAGGAGAGAAAGGTGGAGGGAAGGAGAGAAAGGTGGAGAGAAGGAGAGAAATGTGGAGGGAAGGAGAGAAAGGTGGAGGGAAGGAGAGAAAGGTGGAGAGAAAGGTGGAGAGAAGGAGAGAAAGGTGGAGAGAAAGAGAGAAAGGTGGAGGGAAGGAGAGAAAGGTGGAGAGAAGGAGAGAAAGGTGGAGGGAAGGAGAGAAAGGTGGAGAGAAAGGTGGAGAGAAGGAGAGAAAGGTGGAGAGAAAGAGAGAAATGTGGAGGGAAGGAGAGAAAGGTGGAGGGAAGGAGAGAAAGGTGGAGAGAAAGGTGGAGAGAAGGAGAGAAAGGTGGAGAGAAAGAGAGAAAGGTGGAGAGAAGGAGAGAAAGGTGGAGAGAAGGAGAGAAAGGTGGAGAGAAGGAGAGAAAGGTGGAGAGAAGGAGAGAAAGGTGGAGGGAAGGAGAGAAAGGTGGAGGGAAGGAGAGAAAGGTGGAGGGAAGGAGAGAAAGGTGGAGGGAAGGAGAGAAAGGTGGAGAGAAAGAGAGAAAGGTGGAGAGAAGGAGAGAAAGGTGGAGAGAAAGGTGGAGAGAAGGAGAGAAAGGTGGAGAGAAAGAGAGAAAGGTGGAGAGAAGGAGAGAAAGGTGGAGAGAAGGAGAGAAAGGTGGAGGGAAGGAGAGAAAGGGGGAGAGAAGGAGAGAAAGGTGGAGGGAAGGAGAGAAAGGGGGAGAGAAGGAGAGAAAGGTGGAGGGAAGGAGAGAAAGGTGGAGGGAAGGAGAGAAAGGTGGAGAGAAGGAGAGAAAGGTGGAGGGAAGGAGAGAAAGGTGGAGAGAAGGAGAGAAAGGTGGAGAGAAGAGAGAAATGTGGAGGGAAGGAGAGAAAGGTGGAGAGAAGGAGAGAAAGGTGGAGGGAAGGAGAGAAAGGTGGAGAGAAGGAGAGAAAGGTGGAGGGAAGGAGAGAAAGGTGGAGAGAAGGAGAGAAAGGTGGAGAGAAGGAGAGAAAGGTGGAGAGAAAGAGAGAAATGTGGAGGGAAGGAGAGAAAGGTGGAGGGAAGGAGAGAAAGGTGGAGGGAAGGAGAGAAAGGTGGAGAGAAGGTGGAGAGAAGGAGAGAAAGGTGGAGAGAAAGAGAGAAAGGTGGAGAGAAGGAGAGAAAGGTGGAGAGAAGGAGAGAAAGGTGGAGGGAAGGAGAGAAAGGTGGAGGGAAGGAGAGAAAGGTGGAGGGAAGGAGAGAAAGGTGGAGGGAAGGAGAGAAAGGTGGAGAGAAAGAGAGAAAGGTGGAGAGAAGGAGAGAAAGGTGGAGAGAAAGGTGGAGAGAAGGAGAGAAAGGTGGAGAGAAAGAGAGAAAGGTGGAGAGAAGGAGAGAAAGGTGGAGAGAAGGAGAGAAAGGTGGAGAGAAGGAGAGAAAGGTGGAGAGAAGGAGAGAAAGGTGGAGGGAAGGAGAGAAAGGTGGAGGGAAGGAGAGAAAGGTGGAGGGAAGGAGAGAAAGGTGGAGGGAAGGAGAGAAAGGTGGAGAGAAGGAGAGAAAGGTGGAGGGAAGGAGAGAAAGGTGGAGGGAAGGAGAGAAAGGTGGAGAGAAGGAGAGAAAGGTGGAGGGAAGGAGAGAAAGGTGGAGAGAAAGGTGGAGAGAAGGAGAGAAAGGTGGAGAGAAAGAGAGAAATGTGGAGGGAAGGAGAGAAAGGTGGAGAGAAAGGTGGAGAGAAGGAGAGAAAGGTGGAGAGAAGGAGAGAAAGGTGGAGAGAAGGAGAGAAAGGTGGAGGGAAGGAGAG